>NC_092229.1:10332107-10439607 GCF_036320965.1 Panulirus ornatus
TGATATATGTACTCAGTCTATTTGCTGGACGGATCTGCCACGCTAACATCCAAGTGTACCGCCTGGGGGGAGTATATATACGCTGCAGGGGAGTAAAAGAATTGGTCATAAATTCTCCCTTAATTAGGACTTCCCTTAGCACCATGCCGTGAATATCACGCCCGTCTCTCTCTCCACTTGCAGTAAGCATGATTTCAGCCCTTTACAGCTACGTTTCAGCCCTTTGGCAGCTATCGTTCAGCCCATGAAGCTACCTTTTCAGCTGTTGTAGCAAAGCAGCTAGTTTCTAGCACCTGTCGCTATGTTTCAGCTCTGGTAGCAAAACTTTAAGCACTTGCAGCTGCCTTTAAAGCCCTTGTAGCAAAGCTTTTAGCACTTGTAAATTAATTCTTAGCCACTGTAGCTAACTTTTAGCACTTGTAAATTAATCCTTAGCCACTGTAGCTAACTTTTAGCACTTGTAAGTGAATTCTTAGCTACTGTGGCTAGCTTTCAGCTTTCAGTCATAATGTAATCATCATTCAACGCCAGGATCCATCTCTCAGTGAGCCAGAGGATCCTGCAGCTGTCCTACACTTACAAGCTGGGTCAGGATGGACTCTTTGAAGCCAGAAGTTCTTTGAGGTGACAGCAACCTCTCTCTCTCTCTCTCTCTCTCTCTCTCTCTCTCTCTCTCTCTCTCTCTCTCTCTCTCTCTCTCTCTCTCGCCAACTGACGGTGAGACAGCCTCGCCGAAGGTTAACTCACCACACGCTGGTGTAGTAGCCTCAAGCAGGCGGAGTTCGGTAGCACCATCTCCATATATACACTTCTCTTTGTTATCCCTTCCTTATAATTCATCATCTCACCACCACACTCCTTTTTTTTATGAGTTCCGAAATCCCTTTCATGTTTCCTATTATCTTGCTACAGTCTACCACATGAAAAAAGACATTACAAAATCCTTCATGTTCACTGCACCTGTTAACACTACCGCCTAGTGTGTGTGTGTGTGTGTGTGTGTGTGTGTGTGTGTGTGTGAGGCGGAGGTCATAATTTCCTTGTGTACATGAATGCATCAGTGAGTGTATGCACAAGCAAAGGTTTAAGTGTGTAAATGAGGTGTTTACACCAACTGAACAGCGGATTTGATGGTCGCCGTGTCCCTTAGACGTTTTAAAAGAAATTTACGTAAATACCCAAGCGTAAATGGGGGCAGAAGACGGGGCAAGGGAACCTACCGTACCAGGGCAACATGTGGGTAGGAGAAGGGCGAGAAGAGTCACACAAACAATGCTCTCTAACCAAATACTCTTCTTCATCCTTCGTCTCACGAAAACCTCACCTCAATATACGTTTCTACATTGATTTAAATCCTCCACGCCACCACAGGCCTTCTTAATTATTCACAGTGCAAAGTTGACTTTGTCAAGCGTGATTGCTCTCTGCATTCAACCCCTCTCACACGCACTGCACGCCCCACGAAGTTATGAACGTAGCACCCCCTTCCTGGCATACTCATCTATGATATCCCGCGTCAACAAAATCTTCATCCACCTGCATCTGGTTGTCTAACCTCCCCCTAAAAGTCTGTGGGTTTGTCCTGGAGGCTTTAACCATTCATCTACACCATGTCATAAACTGCCAAATGGCTTAGGCACTAGGGTAACAAGCAGTCATCCATGTGTCTCAAAAGATTTCATAAAACCGTATTTTCTCAATTACATTTCTCACTACTCATGCGAAGGCCATCGTCTTGCACACCACGCACCTAAATTCTCCCCTATTCACTAGAGTCGACAAACTATTCCTCCGATTCTTATTCGGTTTTCCCCTACCACCATCCCTAGCTGAGCCTCTCACTCCCGAATCCCCTTCGAGTCATTAATTGTAAATCTTCTCCGTGAGATCTAATCCTCCATCGCGGCAAACCAATCCCCATTTCCAAAGCAAGAGAAACTTGCTCCCACCCAGACTCACTTGCAACATCCTCCTCCTACATATTATCGGGGCGACCTGCTCTACATTTCGCCTCCAACTCCTCCACGATCTCGGTTGAACGGAACAGGACCAGCCGTACACACCAACACCTTCCGTTCCGTTCCGTTCCGTTCTCCCCGTTACAGGGCGTTCGCATGTCTTCCTTCCCCCAACAAAATCTACACTTCTTAAAAGGCCTTTCCCACCATCACGCTTTCGTATATTTCCCTCCCACTTCAGAATCTTACATCAAACCTTACGTACAAATTTCCAGAGAGAGGGGCAACGTCTTCTGGGTGAAGCATGCCCCCACCTCCTCCAGCTCGCACTTTACCCTGCAGGAGAGTTAACAGGAGAGGTAACATCACCCAACCCAACCTCCAGGACAAGAATTACCTCCTCCTACACAATGGGAGGCCGAGCCGGAGTTCAGACCCTCTCTCATTCAACACAGTAAGTCAATGGTTCAAAGAGCGTCACGCGCATGACGAATGCCACCTTTGAACACCACTGTGCGATCCGCGAGCACGACAGTATGATTGATCCACGAGCATAAGTGGCATTGGTCTCTGATACTGGCCATTTTATAGGTCAGATCAAAAAGCCAAGCCAAAGTCGTCCTCGAGAGAGCTCCTCCTATCGTCCATCAACACTATCAGACTCACCAACAAGTTTATTAACCTCGCAAAAGTATAATTCAGGTGGAAATCTAAACCGAGAGGCGTGGATACCATGACCAACTTAAAACTACAGACAAACGGACAGGCACGGCAATGCCATACATCCCTCACTACACTCTCGGAGGGGCACTTAAGAAATTTTACCCTCACGTCTTACACCAACCAACCAATCGATCCTTTGCCCTCCTTGGCAGCACTCCCATTGCGTTCACCTAAAAAAAAAAGAAATAACTAAAAAAAATAAGCTATAAGTACACCCTAATCTATCAAAAAGGCACCACTTAAAAAGGGTGTTGCGAGAGACGAGGAAACTCCTCTCAATGAACCTAGAACTATCGAGCTGTATGGCTCCAGTCTCGTCGTCATCCCTCCTGAACTCAAAAAGATAACCCCCCAAGCAAGCCAGTTGCTCCTCCGTGTATCGCTGGAAAGAGGATCATTCTATTTTGGGTCGCACACGCGTCGGGTATCATGGAAAAAAAAAAGCAAAACATTCCCTTCAACTTTAACTTCATTTTTGGTCCATGATGAGAGAGAGGGGCAGAGCCGGTTCACACCCAACCCAGGTGTTCATCCTCCCACTGGGTCTAGTTCAAATATGGGAGTATATATGATCACCAGTATATACGCGTGTATATATATGATTACCAGTATATAGGCGTATATAAGATGGCCATGATTAAGCCATTCAACTCCCGATGCCATCTTGCCTACCATAAGATGTATATATATATATATATATATATATATATATATATATATATATATATATATATATATATACAACAATCTCAGTAAAGCCATAGTTTTATGTGATTTCCTTCCGCTCCTTGGGCCCAGCTAGCGTTCTCGAATTAAACATGTGTATTTCCCCTCTCCAGAAGCTTCGAAACCTCCTCTCTCTCTCTCTCTCTCTCTCTCTCTCTCTCTCTCTCTCTCTCTCTCTCTCTCTCTCTCTCTCTCTCTCTCTCACACAGTCGTCGTCACTACACTGGCTTGTTTGCTCGTGAATCTGGCTCCACTATTTTCACTCTTCTCCACCCCTGGTCTCCGCGAAGCTAATTACCACACCGTCTCTCGCGTGTCCTCCCCTTAAGACACTCGCTGTGTCACGCCCTCACAAGAAACGATCTCCCCTCTCCCCGACATCCTCCTCCTCCTCCTCCCCTACTCTTATCATTCTCTCCCCAGCCTACCTCATCTTTCCCCTCCCTAACCCCTCCTCTTTCCCTCCTTTACCCATCCTCCTCCTTCCCTCCTTTCTCTTGCCTTCTTCACTCTCCCCATCCCTCCTCCTCCTCCTCCTCTTCTTCTTCCACCCTCTTCCACTACTCCTACTCCACACATCCCCCTACTCGCCAGTAATTCTACTCCCGCCCAGGCACTCCTCCCCAGACCTCAGCGTTTCCCTCCCCCTCAGTACTCCCCGCCTTCGCAACCCCTGAACCATCTCCCCGCCCCCAACCAGACTTCCCCCTCCCTTTTCCACTCCTCAGTAACCTTCCTTCAGGAGCTCCTTACACCCCAAAGCGTCACCAACTTGCGCGTTACGGGGCAACATCTCTACCCTCTCCCCAACCCTCCAGTCCCTGCAGACACCCTGCACTGACGAGGATCATCCTGACAGGGGCCCCTGATGCAGGCCCTAATGGTTCTCCTTCTCCCCCCTTCTTGCCAGCCACCACCACCTCCTGCCTTCGTCAAGTCTCCTGCAGATTTCTCTTCGCTTGTTTTTTTTTTTTCTTTTATGACATTTCTCTCTCTCTCTCTCTCTCTCTCTCTCTCTCTCTCTCTCTCTCTCTCTCTCTCTCTCTCTCTCTCTCTCTCCACTCAACGGTTTACACCTGCAGTATTTAGCACTGTAATATCCCACCCCGTCCATCTACTTAGGTAATAACCTCCCTCCATCTACGCATGTAATAACCTCCCTCCCCCCATCTACGCATGTAATATCCTCCCTCCGTCTACGCAAGTAATAACCTCCCTCCCTCCATCTACGCATGTAATATCCTCCCTCCGTCTACGCATATAATATCCTCCCTCTCTCCATCTACGCATGTAATATCCTCCCTCCATCTACGCATGTAATATCCTCCCTCCATCTACGCATGTAATAACCTCCCTCCCTCCATCTACGGAGATCAAAATGTCAAGACGTCACCACAATCAACCCCGGCACAGACCACCACCAAAGGGTCTTCTTGTTACGTGGCTTTCCCCACCAGTGACCCCCCCTCACCCACAGATCATCTCTTCAAAGACCATCGGGTCTGTCTTCTGGCTTCCCCGTCACACCCTCGTCAAAAGAACACAGAGTCCTCCATTACCTGCCTCTCCCGTGTTCGCTTCCAAGTACACGTGTCTCTACCTCTACTTCTACAGGTTATACCTACGCTCGAAGCCTCCCGCATTGACACCCAACTCTCCTACAGCACTACTTCCCCCACCTACAGTACCCCCCACTTACCCCAAGTACCCTGCCTCATATCGAAGCACCCCCATCTCCCTCTACAGCACCCCCCACTTACCCCAACAGTACCCTGCCTCATATCGAAGCACCCCCATCTCCCTCTACAGCACCCCACTTACCCCAACAGTACCTTGCCTCATATCAATGCACCCCCATCTCCCACTACAGCACCCCCATTACCCCCTAAAGCACCACACCACCTCTTCCCCTACGGCAGCGCAACCTCTCCACCCTTGACTCCAACCCGTCTTTAAAGCCTGCATCACCCTTAGCTCCCCCCACTTTGCATCACCACCCGTCTGTTCCTACAACGCACCAACTCCACATGTAACAACCCCACCTTTTCTCACCTTTCGGCAAACACACGAACAGTTCTTACTACATCATTCCACCCGCTCTTGCCACATCCACGACCTGCTAACCAAACCTAATGTGTCCCAGCAATCCACGCCTATCTTGTTATAATTCATCTCCTACAACACCCCGACCTCCTCCACAAACACCACCATACCGCCTCCTAGAACGGCCATCACCGATGGAAAATGTAGCTTCGAACTACCGATCTCCATTCACCTCCCTCTGATTCCATTCTAAAGCGCAGAAAACAACGATGAACAACAAAATCACTCAAGTCTCCGAGGGAAATAGATGAATAACAACAGACCCATCAACATGAAGATCACGTTTCACAGGTGTGGTTCAATTCTTGGGTCATACACACGTGATAACCGAGACTCGGAAAATATCCTTCAAATGCTATATATTTGGACTTTCGTAAAGCTTTCCATACAGCAATCCCCCCTCCCACACACACACACACACACACACACACACACAAAGGAATACTGTGTATAATAAATGCTAACGACACAGGAGACCTCGATCTAGGAGGGATAAGGGACTGGCTCTCACACTAAAGTGTGGTTTGTAAACGATAAACAACAGAGGTCTAGTGGAGTTAGAAGGGACGAGTCCAAAGACCCACAGCTTTTCACCTTCTAGATCGTGACCTCCCACCTCCCCCTTTCCATCCAACCAACACCCTCCTCATCTCTCCCATTACCCCACGTCCTCCTTCGAAAGCCCCATTCCCAAATACCCTTACATCCTCCCCTAAACCTTACACCCACCGTTACAATACCCTAGCTCCTTCTCCAAAACCTCGATCCTTTACAAACCCAACTTAATCATAAAAACCCTCGTTTTCTCCCTGCATAATCCTCGCTTCTTCCCTCAAAATCTCATTACCCTCACCTCAATTCTCCCTCCAAAGCCCCATTAACACCCTATAAACTACCAAATTCCTCCTGTAAAACCTAACATCCCCAAAACAACACCCTCCCAACTCCGTCCTCCTCTTCTGTCTCCCACACCATCCTACGTCTACAACTACGTAGGTCCCAGCGCGCACTCTCTCTCTCCTTCGGCAGATGACTCTGTGAAACACGCCTTCAAGGAGCCGGAGGAAGACGTATTGCAGACGACGTGCCTCAACTCCCTGGCGAGTTCTTCCCTCCCTCCAACCCTTTTCCCTTCTCGTCTCTCACGAACGACCACAAACATTCGCAGCAACATTCCCTCAAAAGAAAAAAAAACCCCGTGCGAGGTTCTCTCGTCTCAGCAGCTCTCTGTTGAAAAGAAAAATTCTGACCATGAAAAAAAAAAAAAAACAGAACTGACAACTTCGAAAAATCGTGCGTGGTTTCTGGTCTAATCCATCCACTCATATGCATACACACACACACACACACACACACACACACACATTATATACATATGTATATACATATACATATATTGGTGTTATCAGTATTATATTTCTTAACAATGCCATTCATTCCCCCGAATGTGGTGAGCGCCACGCGCTGGCTCTGCCAAATGACAAAATCTCTCCACAGGTCAAGGGACGGAGCCACACGAGTTATACAAATTGGCTCTGCAATAAAATCTTTCCCATGTACCCCAGACCTTCCATCCTCCCTCCTTTTTCCCATCCCTCTCCTCTCCATACACCTGTCTACCTCCTCCTTCCTCACACATCACTCCCCATCTTCACACACCTGTCTACCTCCTCCCTCACACATCACTCCCCATCTTCACACACAAACTGCCTCCCTAAACCTGACACTCCCGACTCTCTCTCTCTCTCTCTCTCTCTCGTCTTTGCCACGTATATCTTCCTCATCACTCCCACCCCCCTCAAACACACTCCCATCATCTCTCCTCTCCTCTCCTCTCCACCTCCCTCTCCTCTCCTCTCCACCTCCCTCTCCTCTCCTGTCTACCTCTCCTCTCCTCTCCACCTCCCTCTCCTCTCCTGTCTACCTTCCTCTCCTCTCCTGTCTACCTCCCTCTCCTCTCCTCTCCACCTCCCTCTCCTCTCCTGTCTACCTCCCTCTCCTCTCCTGTCTACCTCCCTCTCCTAGCCTCCCACCAGACGCCGCAAATCCCCCTGGGGGTGTCGTGACAAGGTGGGCGACAGAATAAGGACATTTTGGTAATCTTGGCGCGGGTCACTTTGAAGTCAGCTTCGAGCTCCCCCTCACTCGGGATTGGTCGAAAGCGGAGGCCGGGTGTTGGGGGGGGGGGGGACTGGGGGAAGAGGGAGATGATTGGGTTTTGATCCTCTCTCTCTCTCTCTCTCTCTCTCTCTCTCTCTCTCTCTCTCTCTCTCTCTCTCTCTCTCTCTCTCTCTCTCAATGCCTTTCATTCCCTGTTCCTGAATTGAACTGATCTTTACAACCATAAACAACAAAATCTTCATCAGGCTTCATTCTGGACCGAACTGGATAAGACACACTCATCCTACCACCGGATTTTTCTTTTTTTTTTGCAAACTTCACCGGACGAAATGACACCTAGGAAAAAAAGGTCAAACATACACATAACTTAAGAATTCCGCCAGACTTTGCTTCTAACATTGAAAACAAGAACGCCTCTCTCTCTCTCTCTCTCTCTCTCTCTCTCTCTCTCTCTCTCTCTCTCTCTCTCTCTCTCCCCCCCCCCCCCCCCCCCCGTTCGACGATCACCGATAATCCAGACAACTAGGCCTGCATCAAAGGCCTTAATTAGGTTTAACTTCATAACGGTACATGAGAAAGGAAATGGTCGAACTTACACACACACACACACACACACACACACACACACACACACACACACAAATCTTGAACACTTTTTTGACACATTCTACACACAGTGAGTCTCACTTGTGCCTTGAATAAGTAAATACATGAAAGGTTGTAGTTACATTAGAAAATTATACATATATATATATATATATATATATATATATATATATATTTGGAAGATACTGTCAGGAAGTCGTTAAGGAGAAACAAGAGCAGAATATTGTACATCTAAGCCTGGATGTATAAAGGAATTGAGGAACCATTTCATGGATTATGAAAGGCGTCACGAGATGAAAGACGAACTTCCAAGGGGGACCCGGTAATACAGTCCTTGGGTCTGAACAAAGATTCAATCTAGTTGGAGGGGAACAGAGGGGAGGCAATTCATTATGAGGTACAGACTGATTAGGAAGAAAAAAAAAAAAGGTGAATTCATTACATGGCAAATAATGTCTGATGGGTCTTTTCTAGGTGTCCTACAAGTTGTCTAGAGCAAAATACTATCTGATGGGTCTTCTCTAGGTGTCCTAGAAGTTGTCTAGAGCAAAATAATATCTGATGGGTCTTCTCTAGGTGTCCTAGAAGTTGTCTAGAGCAAAATAATATCTGATGGGTCTTCTCTAGGTGTCCTAGAAGTAGTCTAGAGCAAATAAGGTCTGATGGGACTTTTCTAGGTGTCCTAGAGGTTGTCTAGAGCAAATAAGGTCTGATGGGTCTTTTCTAGGTGTCCTAGAGGTTGTCTAGAGCAAATAAGGTCTGATGGGTCTTTTCTAGGTGCCCTAGACGTTGTGCAGAGTAAATCATGTCTGATGGTGTAGGGAGGTTCAGAGGGGAGCAATTACGGCAGCTTGAAGACCAAGGGAGAGGCACAAAGACCAGGGGAGTCATGCAAAATGAGGTACTCAGGAAATGAAGTGTTGCTGTTGCTCCAGCTGTTGTTGCAAGAAAGATATGCAACGTTGCAGACGGAGCAGTCACGTGACCTGGTTGATGGTAGGTTCAGTGAAGTGCAGAGCATGGGAGACCCCAGCTCGCTAGCGAAATACAGAGACTTTGGTCAGGTCAGAGACCCAGAGGTTCATTATTCGATACTGAAGGATCTAACTGAAGAGGAAGGAAGGAGGCACTGAGCTCACACAGGTGAGTAAAGCAAGAAGAGGATAAGACGTACATCACTGGTTAAGCTGTGGGTGTGGAGGATCACCATACGCGAGATGAGAGAGAGAGAGAGAAAGAGAGAGAATGAGAGAGAGAGAGAGAGAGAGAGAGAGAGAGAGGGAGAGAGAGAGAGAGAGAGAGAGAGAGAGAGAGAGAGAGAGAGAATTAAAACGTTCGTTTCACATCTACAAAAGCTTAATCACAGTGAACATGAGACACGAGATGTCCACAGTCAGCAGAAGACACGGAACATGACCACAAATAGAGGAACACGAGGGACACACAAGTTTCTTTTCTTTAGAGGCAAGTGTTTTTAAACCCAAGAGATTATTTCCCCGGGCCCTTGGTAGGAAAACCAATGAAATCTTATGAACCCCTTCAAAAATCAGGCGTGACTCACACACACACACGGATCAATCTACAGTTCGGGAGATCACAGTGCCATTCCACTGCCCCACCACGTCAATACACTCTGGGGGTGGAGTTACGTCAAGTCTATCGATTTAACTGCAACATCATCTATCTAATCTCTAATGACCGTATTGATTTTACAGTCTTCCTCCTCCTCCTCCTCCTCCTCCTGTTATCAAGGCTTACCATCAAGTCATGGCACTAATTTATGGCGGGTCAAGTTGTGGCGGTGGATGCTGTGAGCTTGAGGTGTGAGAGATGGTGGGGAAAAGCCTCGGGGTGGAGGAGGGAAGGGAGGTTAGATTCCCTACTGTGGTGGGGAGACTACAACGATTACGCTGGGGAGGAAGCAAGAGGGGAGGAGGGGGAGGAGGAGGAGGAGGAGGAGGAGGGTGGCAAAGACGTCATCTTCAGGACGGAGAGAGAGAGAGAGAGAGAGAGAGAGAGAGAGAGAGAGAGAGAGAGAGAGAGAGAGAGAGAGAGAGAGAGAGGAGGGGGGTGTCCAACTGTCCGTCCGGCTTCGATGCCTTCCAAAGTGGCCAATCAAGTCGGATATCAAAAGAACGAATGATGGGAAAAACCATCTATGCATTCCAAGCGCATTGGCATACGACCAACAGACACTCCACGAGAGCGTAAAATTCAAGGACAAAAGAGGACATATACGAATCTCAAAACACCAAAAAAAAAGAAAAAAAAATTCGATCCATGGATCAAAAGATGTATATGATATACGAGTTGATGTCCTTCGTGGATGGCTGGGACGGACCCGGTCACTGGGGATGCAGGACCTCCAGCAGCCTAGCCTCTCTGCTCCCACAATGCCCAGCAACTCTCGCGTGGTCTTCTTATCCTCAAGATCGTCCAATAATCTCACCAAAAAGAAATTAACTCGAGTATTTAAGAGTACAAGATCTGTACAGACCCACACGTACGTCCAACCCTCTAATAAATAAAGAGGTAATTTATACATATATATATATATATATATATATATATATATATATATATATATATATATATATATATAGTCATGTATACTGGGGGTAAGGGAGTCTGGATGAAACAGTTCATCAGGACTAGATAGGGACAAAGCGACCAGGTGGGTGAGTGGGCGAGTGAGTGAGTGGTGTTGGCCAGCCAGCCAGCCAGAGTATCGATACACATCCCTACCGGGAGGACCAGCAAAATCCCAGTTGATTGTCCCCAATCCCTAGCCAGACACCGAGGCTTAATATGAGCCCTACTGGCTTGGCCTGGCCTGTAGGCTCTGTACACAGATTGTCTTAAAAAAACGAAAAAAAAAAGAATAAAACCACTCCGGACTCATGGGAAGGATTCGCTGTTTACCTACAGTTCAGCAAATGTTTATTCACCGCAGGTTATGAACTGGCACGCATATAGCCACGGGTAATTTGAACATCTGTTGAACTAAAGGTATATGAGAATGATTAATTAAGACACTGTGTACTTTTTGGTGAGGGGGAATCTTTGATGCATATCAGTTTTTCCTTGTTAATTCTATAGGAATTCACTTTTTATCTAGTACTTCTTCCCCAATTTCGTACTTCTTTGGAAATACAATACTGATGACACCAATATATATATATATATATATATATATATATATATATATATATATATATATATATATATATATATATATATTTTTTTTTTTTTTTTTTTTTTTTTTTTTTTATACTTTGTCGCTGTCTCCCGCGTTTGCGAGGTAGCGCAATGAAACAGACGAAAGAAATGGCCCAACCCCCCCCCCAGACACATGTACATACACACGTCCAGACACGCAAATATACATACCTACACAGCTTTCCATGGTTTACCCCAGACGCTTCACATGCCTTGCTTCAATCCACTGACAGCACGTCAACCCCTGTATACCACATGACTCCAATTCACTCTATTTCTTGCCCTCCTTTCACCCTCCTGCATGTTCAGGCCCCGATCACACAAAATCTTTTTCACTCCATCTTTCCACCTCCAATTTGGTCTCCCTCTTCTCCTCGTTCCCTCCACCTCCGACACATATATCCTCTTGGTCAATCTCTCCTCACTCATTCTCTCCATGTGCCCAAACCATTTCAAAACACCCTCTTCTGCTCTCTCGACCACGCTCTTTTTATTTCCACACATCTCTCTTACCCTTACGTTACTTACTCGATCAAACCACCTCACACCACACATTGTCCTCAAACATCTCATTTCCAGCACATCCATCCTCCTGCGCACATCTCTATCCATAGCCCACGCCTCGCAACCATACAGCATTGTTGGAACCACTATTCCCTCAAACATACCCATTTTTGCTTTCCGAGATAATGTTCTCGACTTCCACACATTTTTCAAGGCTCCCAAAATTTTCGCCCCCTCCCCCACCCTATGATCCACTTCCGCTTCCATGGTTCCATCCGCTGACAGATCCACTCCCAGATATCTAAAACACTTCACTTCCTCCAGTTTTTCTCCATTCAAACTCACCTCCCAATTGACTTGACCCTCACCCCTACTGTACCTAATAACCTTGCTCTTATTCACATTTACTCTCAACTTTCTTCTTCCACACACTTTACCAAACTCAGTCACCAGCTTCTGCAGTTTCTCACATGAATCAGCCACCAGCGCTGTATCATCAGCGAACAACAATTGACTCACTTCCCAAGCTCTCTCATCCCCAACAGACTTCATACTTGCCCCTCTTTCCATATATACATATATATATATATACATATATATTGTATTGAAATGGTTTGGTCACATGGAGAGAATGGGTGGGGAAAGATTGACAAAGAGGATATATGTGTCAGAGGTAGAGGGAACGAGAAGTGGGAGACCAAATTGGAGGTGGATGGATGGAGTGAAAAAGATTTTGAGCGATCGGGGCCTGAACATACAGGAGGGTGAAAGGCGTGCTAGGAATAGATTGAATTGGAACGATGTGGTATACAGGGGTCGACGTGCTATCAATTGATTGAACCTGGGCATGTGAAGCGTCTGGGGTAAACAATGAAAAGTTTTGTGGGGCCTGGATGTGGAAAGGGAGCTGTGGTTTCGGTGCATTACACATGAAAGCTAGAGACAGTGTGAACGAATGTGGACTTTGTTGTCTTTTCCTAACGCTACCTCGCACGAGCGCGGGGGAAGGGGGTGTCATTTCATGTATGGCGGAGTGGCGATGAGAATGGATGAAGCCAGCAAGTATGAATATGTACATGTGTATATATGTAAATGTATGTATAGGTTGAATTGTATAGGTATGTATATGTTCGTGTGTGGGCGTTTATGTATATACATGTGTATGTGGGTGAGTTGGGCCATTCTTTCGTCTGTTTCCTTGCGATACCTCGCTAACGCAGGAGACAGGGCCAAGGTATAATATGAAAAATAAAGAAATAAATGTGCGTGCGTGTGTGTGTGCGCCTAAGAGTCCATGTGGAAATGAAACACGATAAGTTCCCAAGTGCACTTTCGTGTAATAATCATATCATCAGGGGAGATACAAGAAAGAAATATGACAGTCAGTTGATACACAACGAAGAGACGTAACTAGGACGCCATTTGGTAAACAAGTGACTACCCTAATATCACATTCGGTAGTCATCCTCCACAAAGCATCTCTGTCAACCTTATCATACATTTTCTTCATATCCACATACGAGTTTTACAATCCTTTTTCTCTCATACAAATTTTCCTCACAAATTCCATAAAGTAAACCCCTTCCCCCTGATCGAAACATCCTTTACCACTCCCGAAAACAACACTGCTCCCCCTCCATGCAACCATCACCTCAAATCCCTACTCCCAGCCATACAACTTAACCAGGTATACACAACCAACTTAACCCTCTGTAATTCGAACATTCACTTTTTGCCTCCCTTGTCCTTATATAATGGCACTATACAGTCACTCTGACGACGTCTAACATATATATATATATAGAGTCAGGAAACAGAAAACGGTGTCATTAATATCATCGTACCCCACCGAAGAAAATGTACGTCAGAGACCATCTGGTAAATATTCGTATACATAGTTAAAACTTAGAATAATACAAAAAACAGATTTGTAAGCTGAAAATCTTTACCACAACACACGAGGGAAAAGTCACACTAACACGTAAAGTAGTACCAAGGGATAATTAAGACACCCAGGGATATAATTTCCACTCGAAGGACAATCGCGTTCGAGCCCGACACACTCGGACAGAAAACGAGATGGACGAGGGGCCACAGTGGCCCTCCTCCCTCCCTGACCCAGCGAACCCCAGCCAAACGGACCATCAGTTTACTGTACCTTAAGCCGGGGATGCTTCACAATCTGCTTCTATCTCGGGTACCAGACTTACCTGTGGGGAAGGAAACACATTTAGAAGAAATTTGGTTTTATTCAGTTACAGGGGAAAACACATATGTGTATATGAAATGAGTCTTCGGCATAATATATGGGTTATAAGGGGGATAGAATGTTCATGGGTGTGTATGAAAGCGTGAGTACATACAGCTAGGTGTGAGTGTGTGTGTGTGTGTGTGTGTGTGTGTGTGTGTGTGTGTGTGTGTGAAAGGATCCTGTACAGAGACAATGCAGGATAATACACACATATCTTACCCCCCCACACACACATACACCCCACACACCGTTCCCGTATTACAAAACCTCTTTTTCCTTCATTACAACCCACGTCCTATGTGTATAGAGAGGTTGACTTGCTTGATCAATCGTTGCTACGGTTGCCGTGTGACTGATTACATCAACAGCCAAGCTCACACCTACACCATCAACTTGAGCTATAACCACACACACACACACACACACACACACACACACACACACACATTCATTGCCTTTTCCCGCGTTTGCGAGATAGCGCCAGGAATAGACAAAGGCCGCATCCTCTCACACTCATTCTCTAGCTGTCGTGTGTATTTCAACGAAACCACAGCTCCCTTATCCGCATCCAGGCCCCACAGATCTCTCCATGGTTTACCCCTGAAAGCACATCGACCCCAAGTATACCACATCGTTCCAATTCAACCTATCCCGTGCACACCTCTCATCCCTCTGCATGTTCAGGCTCCGATCTGGTTCCTAGGTCCTCGTACCCTCCTGATATCAAATGTCCAGTTAGTTTACGTAGAAGGTAATGATACCTACTCTCATTTTGAGTTGAGGAAACGACCACATTAACACCAAGACACTAATAATGATTGACAGCGACGGACAGGCATTATGATAGGCACCTATGGCAGGAACGTAATAAGAATGACCCAGGTCAGATAGGAACGTCTCGAAAATGACTTAAGTCAGATAGCGACGTCTTGAAAAATGACTCAAGTCAGACAGGGACGTCTTGAAAATGACTCAAGTCAGATAGGGACGTCTTGAAAATGACTTAAGTCAGAGGTCAAATATGTAACCAATGACCTCAGTAAGGCTCTTTAAGTCGCTTTCAAGGTCATTGTCCTTCGAGAATATATATAATATATATAATTTTTACAGTCTTCGGCAACACAGGTTGTAAATCTCATTAATAAACTTTCAGTGTTGGCGCACCATCTTCATAATCTTTACTGGGGGTCGTAAACACGATGGCCTCCAATGCCTTACAAGGGCGTCCAGCTCCTGACGGAGGAAGGATAACCCTCGTCTTCAGTCTACCAAATCATCTGCAGACGAAGCGTTACGCTATCAATCACCAGCTAAGTACAAGTTGGCCTTATCTGCTAAGTGTATAAGGTCCAGTGTAAATATTATATATATATATATATATATATATATATATACACACACACACACACACGCTCTATCTTCCATATCCATTTATTTGAGTATTCTACCTAGACCACACACAAGATTTTCCTTTCTAATCTTCTTCAGTCTGGACCAGCAGCAGACTTAAATAAAATTGCGTCGCACCGTTTCAATACTGACGTAAATCCTCAGGAGAGACATTTGCACAGACCATTACAAAAACACAATCGATACTTACATTCTTGGTGGAGT
Source organism: Panulirus ornatus (assembly GCF_036320965.1). Taxonomy (NCBI): domain Eukaryota; kingdom Metazoa; phylum Arthropoda; class Malacostraca; order Decapoda; family Palinuridae; genus Panulirus; species Panulirus ornatus. Next base: position 10,347,933 of record NC_092229.1, read on the forward strand.
CTGGGTGCTGCATCATCTCCTTGTATAACCTGTCCACGAAGTGCGTGTGTCCACGTCGAGCTAAGAGTCGAACTCCTTTCCCCGAGTTTCGGACTTTCAAAATCCCTCACTTCGCCTCCCTCCCTTGCCACGTACCTGACACTACCTTACAGAGATGTATGTCATCCCAAGAGTAAATCCTTCTCCCTTTAAAAATCCCCTTCCCTCCCTCCCTCACCAACATCGATTAAGACCTGAACACATTATCATCATTTCTCTCTGTCCCCTCGGCAGATAAAACCTCGTAAGGAAACACCACATTGTCCCTTCCACCCACCTCCTCCTCCATGTACTCCCATCGGCGGGTCGCTATGGCCTTAAGAATAATGAAGCAGCGGTTCTTACGACCACAGTACCGTGCTTGTAACCTCACCTGCCCGCCCGCCTCCTCCTGCGAAGTCGTCCCATGATTCATATTTATGAAAGTCACAACCTCATAACATCCTCGGTTATGACAAGACGCAATGCCCTGGTTCAAGCCGCGGGCAGCAACCACAGCTGACGTGGGTATCTGGTATGTGACTCTGTGTGTGTGTGTGTGTGTGTGTGTGTGTGTGTGTGTGTGTGTGTGTGTGTGTGTGTGTGTGTCTCCGAAGTAAACGTTAAAATCTCGTGCTTTGAGATCCTTTAGCACGACGGTACGATCCCTGAGCACGACGGTAAGATCCCTGAGCACGACGACACGATCACTGAGTACGACGGTACGATCCTTGAGCAAGACGGTACGATCCCTAAGCACGACGATACGATCATTCAGCACGATGGTACGATCATTCAGCACGACGGTACGATCCCTAAGCACGACGGTACGATCCTCGAGCGCGACGGCACCATCACTGAGCACAACGGTGCGATCCCTGAGCAAGACGGTACGATCCCTGAGCAAGACGGTACGATCCCTAAGCACGACGGTACGATCCTCGAGCACGACGGTACGGTCCTCGAGCACGACAGCACGATCACTGAGCAAGACGGTACGATCCTCGAGCACGACGGTACGGTCCTCGAGCACGACAGCACGATCACTGAGCAAGACGGTACGATCCTCGAGCACGACGGCACGATCACTGAGCACGACGGTACGATCCCTAAGCACGACGGTACGATCCCTAAAGACGACAGTACGATCCTTGAGCACAACGGTACATGTGTTGGACATGATATCCAAGCCTTTGTAACGACCCTGAAAATTCCGGTTCCAGGCACACGGTCATTATGCCCAGGAGGTCACACCATCGCGATCAAGGGGTCGAGCAGCCACACTAACGTGTGAATCATAAACATAAAGCTGATTAAAAAAAAAATCTAAACTAACTTCCAAACAGTACCATAAATCAAGTGCTTACGACCAACTAATTGACCTTAAGGAGTCCTTGTGTACTTAACTACCCACATTACGTCCAATCACCGTCAGTAAGTTCTGAAATACTTCGTACACAACCCTTTACAAGTCCCAACAAACGGGGGAAGGTCCTTCAAGCACGTACCGTTCTCAGAACTCAATGAAGCAACACAAAGCACTTTAGAGGAGTTTAGAATCCCACTCTCGTCACCCCTCTTAACACAGAATCATGCTCGCCTCCACACACACACACACACACACACACCACACACACACATCTCCAACATCGATAAAAGACAAGTTCATCTTCGTTAAAACATGACTTCCTTACACTCCCTTTATCAGACCTGAGTCGAGGCAAAAGGCATAAACCTAACTTGTACCTAAATAAAACTAAACAACCCACCCAATGGACCTCAGTCACTTACCATCGTCATTATGTTTAGGGAGAGAGAGGGAGTGAGTGGTCGACTACCCAAGCTTCGTGTTTATAATGCCTTGTAACCTCGTAAGACCTCCATAATCTTGACAAATAGCTAGCCTTTAACGACTTGCTTTCCCACTCGAACTAAAAAAAAAAGGTTTTACTTCACACGTTCGTGTTCAAGTACTTTTGAAGAAAAAAACAAGGACCGTAATGAATATTCTATGTAGCGTTGTCGAACGCCTTTCAAATCTCTCGAGTACATCTGGAACTTAACGTTTGAGACTCCAGGAGCACTTAACAAGTTAAACAAATCTTTTTGTATTTCTAACCTCCTCCCTTGATATATCTTCGTGCATAAATCCATCCATCTCGCCTGGTACTATTTGGAATTCTTATGTTAAATCAACACCATTGCAAGTACAGACGAATGTTCTATTTTTTTTGTCATTCTAATTCATTCAAGATAACGTTGTAAACACGAGCACCTGTCTGAGTCAAGGGTAAATGATGATACATGATAATAAACTGTCGTCACACAGTAAACTGTCGTCACACAGTAAACTGTCGTCACACAGTAAACTGTCGTCACACAGTAAACTGTTGTCAAACAGTAAACTGTCGTCACATCGTAAACTGTCGTCACATAGTAAACTGTTGTCAAACAGTAAACTGTCGTCACACAGTAAACTGTCGTCACACTGTAAACTGTCGTCAAACAGTAAACTGTTGTCACACAGTAAACTGTCGTCACACAGTAAACTGTCGTCACACAGTAAACTGTCGTCACACAGTAAACTGTCGTCACACAGTAAACTGTCGTCACACAATATACACAATGCAAATGAGTCTCAGGAAAGCTTAAGATGTTACAGAGATGGCAAACGCCATGTCGCCTATATTGGGTAAAGTCTAAGCATAGAATCTTCAACAGGGATGTGAGCTACATCCATCCCAACCCCCTCAACGCATCCCAACCCTTCAACACATCCCAACCCTTCAACACAATCCAACCCCTCAACACATCCCAACCCCTCAACACATCCCAACCCCTCAACGCATCCCAACCCGTCTACACATCCCAGCCCCTCAACACATCCCAACCCCTCAACAAATCCCAACTCCTCAACAAATCCCAACTCCTCAACAAATCCCAACTCCTCAACACATCCCAGCCCCTCAACGAATCCCAACTCCTCAACTAGGCAAAAGTTTCCCAAGTGTGCCACAACCTCTTTAGGACAGAAAACCTCACCATGACCCATAGGGTTTCAAGCAGACCGAAACCTCACTACGACCAAAATCAAAGGACGTATATATAATACCAAAATCTCACCAGGGCCTAATACCTTCCAAAAGGACAACACCACCACCTCACGAGGGCCAAAACCAAACCTCTCCCCCCCCAAAAAAAAAAAAAAATAAAATAAATAGATAAATAAATTAATTAAAAAAACTCAGCCAGCAAATAGAAAGAAAAAAAGAAGAATAAAACCCTCTACCAGAACCTTTTCCCTCACCTGCCACGACGACCCACCCCTTTCCAAACGGCCCTTCCCCCCAAAAAAAAACATTCATAGTGACCTTTTACCACACGATCCCTTGTTATGCCCTGTGGTAGGAACGGTAGGACCTCCTCCGCTGAGGGGAAGACCACAGAAGAAAATGAATATCTTCCCCAACCCACGAGAAAAACAGCAACAGGATAGATGACAAAAAGAAAAGAAAAAAAGGAAAAAAAATAGACTCCTCAACCTCCCATCAGGCCGAACACAACAACAGCGCTGAGAAAGAATTGAAAGAAAGAAAAAAAAGAAGGAAAAAAAAAAAGCCACGTCCCATACAACCAATATCACCATCCACCTCTCTCTTCCTCTCCCTTCCCTCGCTCCTCTCCCTCCCTCGCTCACTCCTCCCTCCTCTCCCTCCTCCTCCCTCCCTCCCTCCGAGCTGAGATACAAAAGTCTCCGAAATTGAATTTCACCAGGTAAGCCAACGTCAGACATTATCTTTCTTTTTTCTTCTACTAATTTTTGAGGTTAACATGATTCTGCCTTTTGTTTGTTTGCCCTAACTCTTTGTTTTCGGTCCATCAGATATCTCTACGGCATCTTAAATTACCCCGTTTTCCTTTTCATATTAATAAATCCACTCGTATTATCAAAGCTTGTAAGCCTTCTTATTTCTCTTTTATTCTCATCTCTTTTTCTCGTAGTCTCTCTCTCTCTCTCTCTCTCTCTCTCTCTCTCTCTCTCTCTCTCTCTCTCTGTGTTATGACACTATGATCACCACATTTTTTCTTCTTCTTCTTCCTCTCTCACTCTTAAGTTTCTCACAAACTGACCTCATTCCTCCGTTGTCTGCTGTGTGTGTGTGTTATTAGCGAGCGGCGCCACAGTCTTCCACTACACTGCAGGCAGTTACGGAACCACCATTTCTTCTCATTATGACGGGATTAGGACGACTGGTCGAAAATCATGACGGGTTTAGGACGACTGGTCGAAAATCATGAGGAGATTATGAAGACAGGTCGAAAATCTGGTCGAAAATCATGACGGGTTCATGACGACTGGTCGAAAATCATGACGGGATTAAGACGACTGGTCGAAAATCATGAGGGGTTTAGGACGACTGGTCGAAAAACATGACGGGATTTCGACGACTGGTCGAAACTACTTCTTACAGCGCAATAATCCTCGTGAGTTAAGGGCGCCGGTTGGCTGTCGTGGTCATGGTGCTTAATGACAATGGTAGTGGCAATGAAGTGAGTGTGTGTGTGTGTGTGTGTGTGTGTGTGTGTGTGTGTGCAATTACCAACTTGTACTGTATGAAGAGGGAGTTATATCCTTGTGATGCCCCATCCCTTAAAAATATTCTCTTCAATCACTGCTTCTTGAATGTGTGTGCGTGTGCTGTCCGCATTTACAACTGCTTTCACATTCATTCTCATTCCATTCATCATCCACTCCTTAACCCACTGGAAGTACTTCCATACATCCACTCCTCAGCCACTAACATACTTCCTTACGTCCATTCTAGACCACTATCTTGCTTACAGTCATTCTATGTCGTCTGGTTGTTCCATCCCTACATCACTCGCAGGTCTGGTCACTGCCCAAGTCATCGATCAGTTATAAAAACTTTAAAGGTTGTGATCAGGTCACCCCGTCCCTTCAGGGGGATTGGTCGATAATCACCGACCTGGATTAGGTTGTGTGTGTAGACACGCACAGGGGTGGTAGGTAAAGACATGGTGCATATGTCCAAAGTTAAGGGACCGGATAACGGGAAAACAGACTGGGCAACGTGAGTGTAAGGACTCTCTCCCGCGTAACACACACAGAGAGCAATGAGAAGTAGTACACACACACACACACAGAGCAGTGACGTGTGGATCAAAGTCCCACATTCAACAGGATCCCGGCTCAGGTGAAGACTGCTCATGGTTACGATCGTGCAAGCTTTCCCGTGAACGGCTGACGGACAGGAGGAGGAGGAAGAGGAGGAGGAGGAGGAGGAAAGAAACACGATACTATAACTGTGGCATCAACAACTCTTCGGCCATCGAGAGGCAGACATGACTAATGAACATCCAGGATGAAAAGAATAACAAGTGTAAGAAACGAAACACTTAAGATACGAACCTAAGAATGATGGAACTTTATGGATTCTTCGCCATAAAACATGAAGGAAGATTGAGAGAATAAAAGAAGGGGAGATATGGGGAAAGAAACGGTGTGAATGGAAAACAAAATGAAGGATAAGATCCGAAAGAAAACAAGAAAAATAACACAAGAAGAAGAAGAAGAAGAAGAAGAAGAAGAAGAGGAGGAGGAGGAAGAGGAGGTCACACCCGAAGACTGGGAGGGAAGGAAGAGTCGGCGTGGAATGACAGCGTCTCCAGAAGGCCACAAGAGGAGAGGAGAGGACCCAGGTTCATCTGATTATGCAAATGAACTCCAATCATCCCCCGTGTGGTCCGTCTCCTGTCTCCTCCTCCTCCTCCTCCTCCCCAGGCTGGGCACAGCTGGGGCCCGTCTGAGGCCAGGCGACAGTCCCCAGTCCCCGGGGCTGTGTCAACAATTACGCACTTAGCACTTTAAGACTGACGTCAGGTGTTTACGCAGGAAGGAGGGGGACGGGGAAGTAATTCGTCCGGGAGGGATGGATACACGGTAGGAATCGATGAGGACAATCATGAGACGCGAGGGAGGGAAGGAAGGAGGGAGGGAGGGATCCAGTCCCTGTGACTGACCAAGGGAGGGAGGGAGGGAGGGATCCAGTACCTGTGACTGACCAAGGGAGGGATCCAGTACCTGCGACTGACCAGGGGAGGGAGGGAGGGACCCTTACCTGTGACTGACCAAGGGAGGGAGGGAGGGATCCAGTACCTGTGACTGACCAAGGGAGGGAAGGAGGGATCCAGTACCTGAGACTGACCAAGAGAGGGAAGGAGGGATCCAGTACGTGTGACTGAGCAACAGCTGACTCTTGGATGAGCTGACTCTTGGATGAGGTGGTCCAAGGAATTGTTATAACTCATATGAGACAGCGAGAACGAAAGATTAGACTATCGTACCGAGGGTCATACAGCCTGGCTCACGAGTCGAGACACATCGCGTTCAAGGGTCGTATCATCGTGTTCCAAGGGTCGTACCGACGTGCTCAAGGGTCGTACCGACGTGCTCAGGGGCTCATACCGTCGTGATCACGGGCTCGTACTGTCGTGCTCACGGGCTCGTACCGTCGTTCTCAATAGTCGTGCCGTCGTGCTCAAGGGTCGTACCGACGCGCTCAGAGAGTCTTCAGAAACCTACGTCAATCACAGATTCAAGAGCTTTGAAATCCGACAACACACGACCATTCGAACCCACCACTAACAGAAGCAGCACATGAGGCACGTCGGGCATGTGCCCATGTGGAAAACACGAGAGGACCAGAAATCCTGGAACTCAATCTTCTTCGTAATCCCCCGGAAGCGCGTGTCCTGGACTCAGGGAGACCACGGTTGTCTCGTGCCTGGAACTGGACACTTCCAGAGATCTTGTAACCCACCCGTATAATCCCCGAAATCCTCTGCCTGGACTCGAGGCGAATCCCTAATGTCTTCTTCCCCCCAAAAAAAACTAAGGCAGTCCCTAAAATCCACCCACTCCCTCCCTGCAGAATCCCAAACGGCTTCTTTCCGGACGCAGCAGAATCCTAAATACGTATTCAGATCCAGCGAGTCCCCAAGACACTCATACCAGACCTAAGAGATCCCTAAAATTTAACCCATGATCCAGGGACGCCCCTAAATAATCTTCCAACGTTTAAGGAAACCCTTAAATAATGTGCTTGGATCAGGGCAGCCCTTAAAATCTGGTGCTCACTCCGAGGAGTCCCCTGATATATCTTATTTAGACCCTTAACCCTAAGGACACAGAGGAGCTCTACATAATGTCTTCAGACACAAAATAATTTCGACACCATCACTCACGACAGTTTCTCCACGTTAGATGGCAGTGCAATAACCAGATGGGACCATACAGCACGAAGCCAAAAGGCAAGGTGATGCAATACGAAAATGTAAATCCCAATATCTTTAGCGGTCGAATTACTGAAGACTGAAGAACGAAAGAAAAGGACAGCCCAAAATACTTCATTGATGTCAATCGTTGTTAAGTAAGCCGCATGTTCGTGAAGGGGAATTAAAGTGCAGGTGTTTCAACCTCTCTTTCCTAAGTCAGATTTGAGGCTCATTCCCAGGGGTGTCTGGCGGCTGAATAACGTAAGTCTCCACTGAACGAACTCCAATCAAAGTTCCGCCACATCAGCCAGCTCTCTCCCAACTACCTGGAGCTGCTTCATAGACAGTGTGTTCCTGCTGGAGGAGGAACCTCCTGCTGGAAAGGAGAAACCTCCTGCTGGAAAGGAGGAACCTCCTGCTTCACTGTCCTCTGGTCACCAGCCTCCCTTGGGTCACCCCTGGACCACACCACCCACCTTTTGGTCACCCCTGGCCACATACCACCCACCCCTCCTGCCTTCTTATATCTGGCTGCAAGACTTTTCCTCTCGATACATAAATACCTCTCAAGTCGAGGCAATTTCCCGCGAGCAGGCACGACTAATCTCCCTATCCCCAAGAGAGGCACAATGATGGGCAGGGAAATTTTAAGTCTCACCCGAGAGTTGGGAGGGAAAGCATTTTCCCATCACGGGCGCTGACGCCTTGCTGTGACGACAGAGAGAGAGAGAGAGAGAGAGAGAGAGAGAGAGAGAGAGAGAGAGAGAGAGAGAGAGAGAGATAAATGGTAAAGACAAAAAACAGAAGGCCCGTTGGCTTGTGTCTCTCCTCTACCCGTTTATAGTTAACTTCTGTATAGCACTGCTTAAACTGTAAGATGGCCCTTCCTCTTCTCACCCTCTGGCATCTAGTGATAAGTCATTTTGAAAAAAAAAATAATAAATAAAATCACTTGGGTCAATGGAGTGACACTTGATACCCAAAGAAGTGAAGGCTCAGTACGCATTTGTGAACGTGACCTCTTCAATACCCAGGCGAATGGTACCAGTAATATAACTCTCCAGGTTGTGACTCTCTACTACCGAAGAACTAGGGGAAAACATTTCCTCTATATCTGGTGACTGTTTGAATGTGACCACAGTGTAAGCAATGCCCTATGTGAGCACACACTGGCACGCTTCTGTCTCCCCCAGCCACTAGACGCAACACTCCCCCAAGCCTTCCTCTACCAACACGATCTTCCTATTATTCCTCTCCGCCTCCCGCTCTCCCCCACCACCTCTTCCTCCTCCTCCACCTGGCTCCAGCCAGCTTAATGAAGAACCACAAATCACTCACACACACACACACACACACTGCCGGGACACGAGATTTCCCAACACCCAAGACAAAAGTCTTCGAATAGATAATAGATATGCACGTAACAATCTTTTTTTTTTTTTGGATACAGAATCGCAACTTTTACCTTAACGTATATGTGACCTAACGATGCCGTGGGAGGATATCAACTCGCTTTACCTCGCAAGTAATTAAAGTCTCGAGAAAAAAGTAATGTCCACGAGGCATCAGGACACATCGATCATCCCCCCACCTACCTACCTACCTCACTTTCTCGCAAGAGATTTTTTTTTTTTACTGAATTCTCCCAGACACCCTTCACTCCCCACACTCCATCAATCATTCTCCCCGCCCCACCACCACCAGTGAAGGTCACAGCAGGCGGGAGGGGGAGATAACTTCAGCAGGGCCAGGGTGGCGAGAGACGACCATAGAAATCAATAAAGAGCGACGGAAAAATACAGAGGAGAATATTAATGAACTGGAGGAGGAGACTTTGAAACAATAGAGTGGTCCCCTGACCTCTTCAGTTTAGTGTACATCACTGGCATTACGAACCCACCCTGTCTCTCAATGGTGACTTTATATCTTCTTCGTAGATATATCATCAAATTTTTTTCACCCTGCCAAATGTATGCAGTTCTGAACAAACCTTACATGCCAAGAGCGGTGTTGTGCTTAAACAAACAAGACGGGCTAAGTGCCAATATCATATCTTTTTGGACCTTTCCATCTCCCGTGTTCCCAGATCAGAGGCTTCGCAAAGGCCATGGGGAACCACTCCAGTTGAGGGAGGCACAGAGGCCGAGCTGCCGCACGTCACTCTGTTGTATTTTCTTGCTTGAGGCCCGGTACGTATAAGCATTATCTGGGTCCGTCTGGTCTTGATGAGTCTTGGGTGTTGATGGTTCTCAATACGGTCACTAGCAGTCTCTTGGTTGTGGCTGGTCTGGAGCTGCTATCACTGGTTGTGGATGGTGTGTGACTCATGCCTCTGGTTGTGGCTGGTCTGGAGCTGCTATCACTGGTTGTGGATGGTGTGTGACTCATGCCTCTGGTTGTAGCTGGTCTGGAGCTGCTATCACTGGTTGTGGATGGTGTGTGACTCATGTCTCTGGTTGTGGCTGGTCTGGAGCTGCTATCACTGGTTGTGGATGGTGTGTGACTCATGTCTCTGGTTGTGAGTGGTCTGGAGCTGCTATCACTGGTTGTGGATGGTGTGTGACTCATGCCTCTGGTTGTGAGTGGTCTGGAGCTGCTATCACTGGTTGTGGATGGTGTGTGACTCATGCCTCTGGTTGTGAGTGGTCTGGAGCTGCTATCACTGGTTGTGGATGGTGTGTGACTCATGTCTCTGGTTGTAGCTGGTCTGGAGCTGCTATCACTGGTTGTGGATGGTGTGTGACTCATGCCTCTGGTTGCGAGTGGTCTGGAGCTGCTATCACTGGTTGTGGATGGTGTGTGACTCATGTCTCTGGTTGTGGCTGGTCTGGAGCTGCTATCACTGGTTGTGGATGGTGTGTGACTCATGTCTCTGGTTGTGAGTGGTCTGGAGCTGCTATCACTGGTTGTGGATGGTGTGTGGCTCATGCCTCTGGTTGTGAGTGGTCTGGAGCTGCTATCACAGCTTGTGGATGGTGTGTGACTCATGCCTCTGGTTGTGAGTGGTCTGGAGCTGCTATCACAGCTTGTGGATGGTGTGTGACTCATGCTTCTGGTTGTGAGTGGTCTGGAGCTGCTATCACTGGTTGTGGATGGTGTGTGACTCATGTCTCTGGTTGTAGCTGGTCTGGAGCTGCTATCACTGGTTGTGGATGGTGTGTGACTCATGTCTCTGGTTGTGGCTGGTCTGGAGCTGTATCACTGGTTGTGGATGGTGTGTGGCTCATGCCTGTGGTTGTGGCTGGTCTGTGACTGTTGTATCTTGGTTGTGGATGCTCTGACACTGTTGTCTGCGGTTGTGACTGCTGTGAAACAGGTGTCACTGGTTGTGGCTCCTCTGTGACTCCTACTACTGGTTGTGACTGGTCTGAAGCCTTTGTCTCTGGTTGTGGAGGGTCTATGAATCCTGCCACTAGTTGTGGCTGATCTGTGACTCTTATCACTGGTTGTGGCTGGTCTGACACTACTGCCTACGGTTGTGGCTGTTGTAAAACAGTTGTCATTGGCTGTGCCTCGTCTGATAATCCAAGATATCTACGTCTGCTGAAAAAAAAAAAAGGTGTCAGGGACACGACAAAGAACCATTCGTGACGAGTGGAGTTTTAAATTGATTTCTCTTTTCCAGAACTTCATCAGCAAAATGCATCTGAGGATCGAGAAGCAATAAATCCCTATTTCAACTGGCGTAATTACCTTTATACATCCCGCTCGAATCCCTAAGTTGGATCAGGCCCCTTTTAGGGAAGGCAAATGCTATCCCAACATCTTTTTTCCTTTAAATCTCCCAAAGGAAAGAAAAAAAAAAACCTTTCTTCGCTTCCTTCGTTCAACAACTGGTCACCAGAAAAAAAAAAATATGTTCACGAAATATTGAAACCAATTTCATCTGATCTTAATCATCTATATCTGCATATTCATTAATGTGACTGAAGCTATTAAGTCATTCATTTCTCCTGAATTAACACCTTAGCATAAATAAATTCAGGAACACAGAAATCATTATGGAAATCTAAGATGCATAAATCATCATAATAAAAGTATAAGTGGTACAAATCAAAGTTAAATATAAGTTATTCATATACATGTGTATGTGGGTGGGTTGGGCCATTCCTCGTCTGTTTCTATGCGCTACCTCGCTAACGCGGGAGACGGCGGTTAAGTACAATAAATAAATGTATAATAATTATAACTGGTATAAAAACTGGAGACCCTGAAGCGAAGATAAAACCAAAAAATACACAAATCATCTACAAAATCTGAAGTCAGTTCTTAAACTAGATCCTACAACATTCTATTAAACTAATTTAGATTCCACACCTGCCACCGTCAATTTCAAAACTAATGCAATAAAAAGAAATGCGATCGTAAATCTTACATGTGCAATCTAATACGGTGTAGTTTAAGCCTGACTCTCATATTCACAATACTTTCAATCTAATCTTACTTTGAATTTAGACAAACATATCACTTGTTTCTTGAGGCTCAAGAGATGTTCTTCCTCCTAACAGCTCTTGTTCAGTCCTTCTCTATCTAAATTGGTGGCAAACATGTGCTTTACATCCTTATTAACGCACCCACCAGACGTATTCCCTTTGTACATACAAATACATTTAAACAATTTCGCTACGACCATAACATCTGCATGAAAAGCTTTACACCACAAACGGTCTGTTCAATAACCAATTTACGTACATGACACAATTTATAACCAATTTACGTACATGACACAATTTATAACCAATTTACGTACATGACAATTTATAACCAATATACGTACATGACACAATTTATAACCAATTTACGTACATGACACAATTCATAACCAATATACGTACATGACACAATTCATAACCAATTTACGTACATGAGACAATTTCTCTGGTGGAAATCTTGGTATGTCTCCAATTACCCCTGATATCAACTACATATTTTCTCCGGGAGTGGACGTGGGGTAGGTAATAATGCCAAAGTACAAATGTGATATTTTCATTTTGAAGTACAAATGGGATTTGTTTTCATCACAATGCAGTGAAAAGTTTCGAGAAAAAAAAAAAATATTAAGAACTTATTTCATAATAATGTAAAATCTAAGGGTAACCTACACTGAATAATGTAAGAAAAATTTCTTTAACTCAAAGGTAGGTGTGTGTGTGTGTGTGTGTGTGTGTGTGTGTGTGTGTGTGTGTCGGTTCGACAAGTCAAGCCTGGCATGGGTTCTTGTCAATGACACGCCGTTCTCGGGGTACCAATACTGGGCATAGGTCGGGGTGTTGTACAATCGGACGTGTGCCATTGACTGGGTCAGGTCGGCCCGTGTGCAACTGGGAGCGACTGTAAAATCAATGTACAAGATGTGAATTTACGAAAAAAAAAAGGAAAAAAAAAAGGAAACTTCCTAAAACTTACCATCAAAAGATGTATATAAACTTATTCAAAAAGAGGCAAAGTTACACATACGGGTCTTACAACTTATCCAAGATGTAGAGGAAGGATACATACAAAAAGAAAAAAGTTTCTTAAAGTTACCCCACAGTTCGGGGAGCCAAGTTTTCAAGACGTCTAGAAAACGAGTTTCGCTCCACACCCGCTACAGATTTTGTTCGTGACCTTTTAATTCTAGAAGAATGTCCTGGGAATATTTCCAACCCTTTTGTACTGCTGGATTAAAGTATGTGTAAGGTGTGAATTGCTATTCACCATTAGCCCTATTTTCATGCAGCGAATCTGGCGTGAAATCCATACAGAGACGACTTGAAAGCTTTCTTGATTTTTTTTTTTTCAAATCGAAGGCATAAAATGACCCATGGGATGAGAACTACTCTCTAAAAATGCTAAGATGACATTAGAGATGATGAAACGATGGTGATGTTGAATTATTGAAACCTTATCAATTACATCGTCTTATATTTTCGATATCGCTGTCGAAAAATACTTAAAAGTACCTCAATCGCCCCCTTACACTTGTCACAAAAGTAAAAACAAAAAATGCTTTGAAGAATGGGAGTAACAATGTTACCTGGCTTCCTTAAAATAAATCTATTCTCAAATAGAAAATAATCATAAACAATATGACAGATTAAGTATTCAAAGCATTTCTTTCATTCAAATGCAGAAGTATAAACAATTCTGTTTTAAACCTATGGACTGAAGTTCCATGGAAGTACAACCTCACATAGGGCCAAAGGCAACCAGAATGTTATAGTTACGCCGTATATACACGTTTTCTCTCATACAGACACATCGAGAGAAAACGAAGACCCTTGAAGGGATACTATGGTGTTTCCGTTTTCTTTCAAGGATAAAGAAAAATGAAGTCCTTCTAACTACAGTGACGAGACACTATGACATTTTTACGTTTTCTTTCCTGGACAAACTAAACAGAAAAGTAAATTCTTTATAACTATTTCATCCCTAGATGTTCCTGATGTCAATACAAACGTATGCATTAAACATTACATGAAACTGATAAAAAAAATCATCATTCAATTCTTATATAGACAATAAATCTGAAGATTACGCTTCTACAACTCTCTACTACTACTACTACTACACATAATAATAATCAATAATTAAAAATAATATTTTTCCGCATTTGTTCTCGACTTAATACAGGATTCGACAGGATCAATACGACTGTGTCTAACGTGTGGAGCCAATACTCATTGATGTTTTCAAGGGCTTATAACCCAGGAAAAGAAAAGAAAAAAGGACTAGGCCCTATCGAGGTCAGGCACGCAGGGTTCGAATCCCTGACGTAGCAAATAGTCGGCCCTCAGCCAATCCAAAGGTTTTTCACCCTCACCTTCATTGCAGATGGATAAATGTGTGTGTGTGTGTGTGTGTGTGTGTGTGTGTGTGTGTGTGTGTGTGTGCTGGGTTGCGGGTGTGCAGTTTCGCAGTGATGCAACTCTTTTCCTTCAGTCTTCTGCCCTCCACAGGTCGCCGGACGCACCTCCTCAACCGCAAACTTAATTAACTTTCCTCTCGACAAACTTTCCCCTTTTGATCTCGCTCGGGGCGGGGGTCTGCATCGGCTCCCCAGCACCCAGACACCCCAGAGGGTTAATGCCTCTACTGTCCAACGATTCCCACACCGAACCAATTACCTATCAGAAGACCCACGTCGACCAGATGGGTTTGCTTTACCCACAATGCGAACCCCATTCCAAGAGTTCAAATTACATATATATATATATATATATATATATATATATATATATATATATATATATATATATATATATATATATAAAGAAGTTCTTCACCCCATCATGGTCTATCTGGTCCCATTATGGTGTTCTTGACCCCGTCATGATCTTCATGATCCTATCATGGTCTTCTACGCTCAACCATGGTCTTCTCGACTCCACCCACAGTCTTCTTGACCACATCGTGGTCTCCCAGACCGCACCAATGGTCTTCCTGACCCCATTATGGTCCAGACGCCACCACTGTGGTCAGTCTTCTTGACCCCACCAAGGTTTTCTTAACCCTATCACGTTCTACTTGACCCCCCTCACAAGCCCCACTAACATTCACCAATTTTTGTTTTTTTTAAAACACCAAACTTCAGGACGATGCTATGCCACACGAAAGGCTATCTCGGGCGAAAGAAAAATACGGTAAAGAAGAGAGAGAGAGAGAGAGAGAGAGAGAGAGAGAGAGAGAGAGAGAGAGAGAGAGAGAGAGAGAGAGAGAGAGAGAGAGAGAGAGAGAGAGAGACATCATAAACCACAGCTCCCCAGATGTATGGAGACCTGACCTGACCTTTTAAGGGGTAGAAAGGTTCGAGGAAGGAAGGAAGGAAGGAGGAGGCATCATAAGGGTTAGTCCTCGTGTGGCTGGCCTCCACACACAGACACACACACACAAACAACTAAGGGAAACAGCAGTTCAACACGAGTCACGGATCCAAACCTTGGGAGTAGGGTTACATGAAGGCAGACTTGTTCACGACAGCGGAGAACACAAAGTAATAGCAACAGAATAAGGAGAAGGCAGCAGACATCACGGCTCACAGAGAGGGAGAAGACATCGTCCCACTAAAGTAGACACCAGTGGATCCCATTTCATTATAGATGCCTTCCTACTTCACCCATCCTACGATCAGAAGGACTCCAAGTCCTTGTCAACAATGGCATTCAATGACCCTTGTCATTAGTCCACCTGATAAAACAACTTATTTTTCAAAATGTCTTGCGCGACTAAAGATAATAAAAAAAATCCCCCCCTTTGACACCAGCACGACCCAGATCTTCCCAGCAGGCATAACTCGTCCCAGACACTCCCTCCTCATCCTCATACATTACAGCCACAATATACCTATCATTCTGACCCCAAAACATCGTCCTAGAGCCTGCACACCACCATGCCCGACACCCCCCAGCAAGTGCTAGCGCCCCTAACAGATGTCCAGCCACAACCCCAAACACACATTAATCTCTACCTTCCAACCAGCACAAAAGGCTGGCCCCCCCAAGCCAACATCACCCTAAAATATGACCTGCTTGGTTGAAACGTGTAATCATTCATGATCGCTGACCCCAATGGGACCTAGTAAGGCCAGTGGGTCACCTTTGAACCCTCTCGCGTGCGCCCTCGCGGACTTTCGTGCACAGCCCCACTAACATCTTATATCGTCATAATGCGTCAGGCATGACCCACATCACCGAAGACCAGCATGTGAGGTTACGATAAGGTGTGGTCATGTGGTGGACCTCTTTTTAAAGATAAGCTTCCGCTTGTCAAAATAGCGTGATGTGGTCTTACCTCTCCGTGAATAATGGATAAATGATACGTACACAGGCACAGCTACATACACACACACACACACACACACACCACAAGGGCCTGACAACAGTGGTCGCCGGCTGCTGAAAACATCATTTCACATTCTGTTCTGCCACCAGACTCGGATCAGAGCTGAAAAACATATCGACGAGGCTTATTGCATTCCCGAGAACGCAATACGGTTACCAGCCAGCAGAACCTAACTCACCTTCGGTCAAAATGATACTGAAAAAAAATTTATTCATTTCTGATTAATCTACTTTTTTCCTAAGGAAAAAAACAAAAGCGAAGTCATCAAAGACATCAAGTGGTTGGAAAAAATAGGACAGGGTATTTGAATGTGTGTGTGTGTGTGTGTGTGTGTGTGTGTGTGTGTGTGAGATTCGGGCTTCCCTAATGAATCTGGAAACAGGCTGGCCAATGTTACCCGAAGTGTGAAATTCCCTCACTCTCATTAAGAGACATCATCATTATTATCCCATCAACGTTCTCCAAGAACGAAAAACAAAACCCAGATATCACTAATACTCGTATTTACTCTAGTAACAATGACAATTATCATTATAATCATCAGCACCATCGGCACTTATTAAGAAACTACAGAGGGAAGAAGGTGCGTGGGTTGGTTGGTTATTTCATCCTTAGGCCTAACGAATAATGCTAAGGTTATGGAGTCAACTTTGTTGTGTGATCACGAATGGAAAATACTTAAGCACCCTCTTTAGGTGTTCAAGATAACTTGCACCGCCATCCATATACCCACACCCACGGCATGTACGGTTCTGGGTGGAAGACGAGGGGATAAATCTACCTTCAGGTATGGTGGACGATAATCCCGTTTTCTATGGTACGAGCAGATTCGTGCCCTCCGGGCCCCCGTCTACTACCACTGCGGAGACCCCCCCCCCCCCACCCCCCTTTCTCTCCTCACCACCAAGCCCTTCCACCCTGGTCACCACATCCTCCGTCACCACCATCACCACTTTCTGTCACCCTCTCTGGCCGCCACACCCTCCCTTTAACACTACTACTCACCCCCTAGCACACCATACCCTCACACCTCAACTACCACTTCCTATCTTTCCAGCCACCCCACCTCATCTGACCACCATCGGTCCCTACCTCCTTCCCTATCAATGACACCCTGAACGTCGGAACGGTATTATTCAGCGGTGTAACCACTAACTCCCGCAATCTTCCCTTTCTCCACAACCTCCCATATATTGCCGCCACAACCTTCCCCCTTAACAACAATCTCAATTCTACCAAGGAAAAGGAACAAAATATTGCCAGCTGTGTGTGGAAGGAAGGACGGAGGGTTTTTAGTCGATAGGCAACTGGTTGCCTCCTTTCCAGGCAACTTCCTAGAGACACAGACAAACAAACAAAAGAGGATTACCTTCTCATAGGATATTGTTATTTTTTTTCCTTTCTTTGGTTAAATCGTTCAGAATATCACTTGTGACACGAGGTCAGTGTGGCACATGACTCTGTGGGTTGACTAATGGAAGGGATAGCTAGCGGACGGTGATTTCCTGGGAGGCCAAATGGATTGCCAGGTCGGCTACTCCTCTGACCTCCATAATGACCTTAGCTCAGACTTTTGTTTCCTTTTTACGGAGGAGGAAGTGGAGGAGGAGGAGGAGGAAGAATATTCTTTTTTTTACAGAGGAGGAAGAGGAGGAAGAGGAAGAGGAGGAAGAGGAAGAGGAGGAGGAAGAAGAGGAGGAAGAGGGTGTGCTAACACAATGACTTGGCTAGGAGAGTCTAACGAAACGTAGATGATGGATCTGTGTCTACCTTTCTACCACAACTGTATCTACACCATTCTACCACTTCGTTCTCAGTCACTGAAGAAACCCGTGTTCCATTTTCGTTTCGATTGCGCGCACCCTTAATGTAGATGTCGCTACTCGAGGTCGGTGCTGCCTTATCTAAGAAGGAAAATTATGGAAGAAAAAGAGAAGGAGGGTTGTGAACTTCTGCTGATAATACTCATGAGAGAGAGAGAGAGAGAGAGAGAGAGAGAGAGAGAGAGAGAGAGAGAGAGAGAGAGAGAGAGAGAGAGAGAGAGCCCCAAACCCTTTCCAATTAACTCCATAATCATAAATCTTTGTTTTTCTTTAAATCTATAAAAATGTTGCATGTACATCTTTATCATTTTTGTGATGCCCATCTGGCATCACAAGATAAGAGAGAGAGAGAGAGAGAATGAAAAAAATATACATATACGCTTTTATGCCATACCCAGAACACGTGACTGAAATTATATCGATAACCCTCTCACTTCGCGTCTGCGATGCTACGTGATAATTCTTGTCCGTAGGATGTTCCATACGGAACGCGCTC
The DNA here is from genome assembly GCF_036320965.1 of Panulirus ornatus. Lineage (NCBI taxonomy): Eukaryota > Metazoa > Arthropoda > Malacostraca > Decapoda > Palinuridae > Panulirus > Panulirus ornatus. Next base: position 10,366,386 of record NC_092229.1, read on the forward strand.
ATTTGCGTATCAGCCTATCTAAAAATATTTCCTTCAGGTTCCTGATTTCTTTTTTTTTTTAATACATATTCGCAATTTCCCTCATTAGCGAGGTGGCGTTAAGAACAGAGGACTGAGCCTTAGAGGGAATATCCTCACCTGGCCCCCTTCTCTGTTCCTTCTTTTGGAAAATTAAAAACGGGAGGAGGAGGAGGATTTCCAGCCACCCCGCTCCGCTCCCTCCCCTTTTTAGTCGCCTTCTACGACACGCAGGGAATACGTGGGAGGTATTCATTCTCCCTTATTCCTGACGTACAACGTTAAAACTACAGTGGGAAATATTTCCGCAGAGCTCGATATTCCCCGCAATACTCAAATCAAGCTTTAGGGAAGCCTAGTGGGGGAAAAAAGAAGCGTATGAAAAAAGAAAATGGTCACACATATAAAATTAGGGAGGCTCACGGCTCCCGAGAAAATTGATTCATCGCTTCCAGAACAAGCTCGGCTCCAGCTGGGCTCTGATTATGTGGTGGGAGAAGCACCAGGTGCGTCTCCCTTGCCTCCTCGCTACCCACCGTGAAATTGGCGATGGCCAAGACCTCACAGCCGCGAAGAACGGCCCCTCGGAGTCCAATTAACATTCAGAAGGGATTGCGTCCGATGGACCGCGGCGCGACGCTTGGCCCTACTAGACGCAAGGGTAGGGTTCGAGTCTTCCTCGCTTCGACGAGAGGGGAGAAATATCCTCACTCCTTTACACGACGCGACACTAACACCAGCATAGTCTCTCTCCCTCCCTCTTTACCCATCCCTCCCCGTCCACCCATGATCACCCTACACCCATCCTTCGCTTCTGATACAGTGGGTCTTCGGCGTTATTATTACTAAAAGCTCAACGTTTTTCCACACTTGTATTCAATGATGCTAAAGTCCTTCGTCACACATGTTTTTTATTTTCCATTTCTTCATACACGCTGTTGTGTGTATGATCCTTGCCATTACGTTCAACCTTTATTTTGATATAAAGTTCATACGTGGAGCAGTTTATGGCCTTTATATAGTACTCAAGGCATTTAAAGTACAGGTTATTCGTTTCTGGGCTGATGATAAGGGAGAATGCGCTACGAATCCACCAGACGAGGAGGAGGCAAATGGACTCTCGTGTCCAAACAAAGAGACCAATGGAGTACGTCCCCTGGCGAGGACGTTAATAAACTCGAGTAATGTCAAACTCGAAACGTAATCAAATACATGATCGTCTATGCCTCTGTATACAGGGGTTTTCCAGCTAAGGCAGTTATTGTAGGCTCTTCTTTAAGCTAGGACCAGCATGACACTCGCTCTCCAGCGAGAATGTGATGGCATTCACCGGCCGCGTCATCTTCGTCGACGTGAGGAACCTCGACCAAATGCAACACGTACAGACAGACGGAGTCATGGGAAAAGACACAGAACTCAGGTTCACGTACAAAACGTAGCATTAAGAACAGAATCCTCTTCCTTGATGGTCACGTTAATGGAGACAAGACGTCCCCCATATGTTTACAGAAAGCCTGAACACAAGTCAGTAAATACCCTAACCATTTGTAAGTAAAGGTCTACTTAACATTCCTTTCCCATGAACAATACAACACTTTACAAGGAAGTCATAAACTGAAACCACAAGGGAAAAAAAGTAAAATAAATATTTGTAAAGAAAATAAATTGTCAGAGTAACCAAAAATAATAAGTTCAAGACGTTGCGTTTCACATATAACGCGAAAATCAATATAGCAATCAATGAAGTTCGATTCATCCCGTATATGTTTACCATTATATACGTCCAGGACACTTTTTACGGAGCTCTACTGTTGCGAGGCTGCGCTCCGCGCAGTAGCAGGAAAGTGATGAGACCCCTTGGCAGCGCGAAGGTTTCTTTTGACCATCCTGTGCTCCTTTCTGTCCACTGACGATAACACAGCTGCAACGAAACCATCTTCTCACTCGCGCTCGCGAAGGTTGGCTATGCCAGATGAGCTCGGAAGACCGAGCTGGACTCAGGACGCGTCGCTGGAGTCCGTGCGATGCCACGGGTCCCCCACATTCTTCTACCAGCCTCCTCCGCCTCCCCCACCACCGCCTCCCTCCGGAGTGACATCGTCAGGAGCAAAGCACAGGATATTAAGACACGTCGCATTCCTAACACCCGTGGAATTCGAGGCAGCGCGCGTGCGGTATGGCGCGACACATGTCGTGGAATGTCGACGGTGCCGTTAGTATAAGAAACAAAAAAAAAAAAAGGGGGCGACTCAAGGTCCAGGAGATAGAATATTATTCATGTCTTCCCCTGCAGAAATTACACCGAGTGAGGAGGAGGAGGAGGAGGAGGAGGAGGAGGAGGAGGACCACAGGAACGAACGGCATCTCATACCTCAGCCTCAGGGGGTGAGGAGTTGAGACCCGGAATGCAAACAATGCCTCTCATGGAAGAGGATCCTCCCGAACGTAAACACACCGGACGAGGTGTGGGTTCAAAGCAAGACCTGAGGACCTTGTAACACCATACGGGATGACTTGTGATGGTATAGGGGCACCACCAAGGGAAGCCAGCAGGCCTGACTTGACCAAACTGTCGTACATAAATCACCAGGGCATCAAGCTGCTCAGAGGTAAAAGAAAGAAAGGTCTGCTGGGTTGGAGCGTCGGCCGGGAATGTCTTACAGTTGTCTTCCGTAATAATGAAAGGGACGCGGGGGAAGGTTACAGTGTCGCCTGCAATATTCAGTACGAACGCGATGTTCGAATCTGTTCCGAGATTTCTTCCCGAACCTCGCGCGCCGACATTTCTCGTAAATTACACCACTTTTATATATATATATATATATATATATAATATATATATATATATATATATATATATATATATATATATATATATATATCTTCCCAGCACTTAAATGTCCTGCTTTGTCATATGTTTTCAATGCTTTGGTAATCCTAGTATACGATACGCTTGCCATGTCTATCATAAAACTACTGAAGAAGTTCCGGATTTCTTTCATGGGTGGTTCGTGAACTAGACAAAAAAAATCTTACTATTCGTCTTCTGTCTTAAGTCAAATCCGGAGACCTTTCAAAACACCATGACAGATAAATTCTGGAGTATCCAAGTGACGAACAAATATCAAGTTATCTATCAGATTATCGCTATCTTTTTCTGATCTATCTACGTTCTGCAAGCAGTGCAAGTTGACGACAGTCACTGCCAGTGACCTCGTCACTCCACACAATGACCTGGTTCACTCGGGTGGGACCTGTGTACATCATGACCAGGCGTCTGTAAAAATATACTTTCGTGGTGAGCAACATGTTGAGCAACAGTCTGTACTGCGTAACATTTCTGGAGCCACGGAAGTCAGGCCCTTCGAGCGCTACCGTCGGCCATGAACAGTCCTTCTGAACTACACACACACACACACACACACACACACACACGCGTGCGCGCACGTCACTCCAAATAATAAAAAGCAACTACCAGTTTTAAAATTGAGAAGAGGGAAAAAAAAACACAAAAGAAACACCTTTCATTCAGCTTCTGATTCACTGATATCAATCACTTTGACAACTAAAAACGAAATATATTCTTTAAACACACACACACACACACACACACACACACACACACACACACCGCAGGCCCCACAATACACCAACAGCACGCCAACTTTACAGGACGTGTATATATATATATATATATATATATATATATATATATATATATATATATATATATATATATATATATATATATATATACATAACAATTAGCATCGTGCGGAGCACTCTATTAAAACATTAAAGTTGCACGTCAGACGCATATATCCATTGTAACGAATAAGCTTTCTTTCTGGCCCGCCATCCCGCGCGCGGACCAGACAGACAGACAGAGTTAGGTTGGCGGCCCACCAAATCGAGCGGCCGGGCAATAAATTCTTAAAAGCCAAGCTGGCGATGCAGCGAACACAAACAAACAACCACCACACGCAACCCTCGCTCCATCAACCTAAATGCACTTGCGATGGGCTGTCGTGCAGAATACCATCTAAAATTTACGACGCGTTGAGGATAAATTCCGGGGGTGTTTTTCTTTTTTTTGCGAGGCTTGGGTCTCGACAAATAAATATTCCAACTGTTTGGGATTAAAATAGATCCAGGCTCGTGTAACGAGGGAATATTCCGATAAGATCTTTAGAATTAATTTTTATTCTCTTATCAAAGAATGTTGGACAAATTACTTAATCATTCTAGTGTCCTGAGTGACAATAACAATCCATATTGTAAGACCTCGTCTGTATATACCTCGAACCACGGTCTAAACTCTTAGCAGCAACGCAGGGGACTCACACTGCAGACACGGGCTAATCATATTGCAGTCATTTGTCCTCTTCGCACGGGTCACCCCTCGCAAACGAAAACGACGAGAGAGAGAGAGAGAGAGAGAGAGAGAGAGAGAGAGAGAGAGAGAGAGAGAGAGAGAGAGAGAGAGAGAGAGAGAGAGAGAGAGAGAGAAATTCAGTTCCTCCCCTTGTGGCATCTCGCGCACTCTCCATTGCCTTAGCGACGACAGTAAGAATGATACACGCCCGAGTCTGGCTGCCAACCCCACCACACACACACACACACACACCGACGACACGCCGTGATAAGAGTGAGTGACATGCCCGCCAAGCGAGATCAGCCACGGTAGAGACGATTCCCGGCCACGGGGATAAGAAGAAGCTTGGTGGTGGCTGGGGTGGTAGATCGAGGGCGTGAAGGTAGAACAGTCGACTAGGAGAAGTGTTGTCGCCCCAAGTTTTCCTCCGAATCCTTTCGTCTTGATGGCGGCATCTGGCAACTACGCGATAGAGGCATTCGCTGTTGGTGGTAGTGATATGAGTGTGTGTGTGTGTGTGTGTGTGTGTGTGTGTGTCGGTTCGACAAGTCAAGCCTGGCTGCTTCAAGGATGAGTTGCTTCCTCCTCTACGGTGGCGGACGACCACTTCCTCCCGGTAGGTTTATGTCGTGCGTTTCTTCCAGCCTCTTCACCCAGCGATAAACTGTCCTTTTGTTTTTATGTTCAGTATGCGTGATATCTCTGAATTTGGCGGAATAACCGCAGACACGAGAGAGAGAGACTCACTGTTCCAGCGGAATTTCTCTTCCGTGGCCACAGTGTCCGTCCGTCGTGTCGCGGGCCTCAACAGTTGAGCATCGCGCTTGATGACGTCATCATCAAGCGAAGGTTTGTGTATCGTTATTACTTTTTTTTTTTTTTTTTTTTTTATACTTTGTCGCTGTCTCCCGCGTTTGCGAGGTAGCGCAAGGAAACAGACGAAAGAAATGGCCCAACCCCCCCCCCCCCATACACATGTACATACACACGTCCACACACGCAAATATACATACCTACACAGCTTTCCATGGTTTACCCCAGACGCTTCACATGCCTTGCTTCAATCCACTGACAGCACGTCAACCCCTGTATACCACATGACTCCAATTCACTCTATTTCTTGCCCTCCTTTCACCCTCCTGCATGTTCAGGCCCCGATCACACAAAATCTTTTTCACTCCATCTTTCCACCTCCAATTTGGTCTCCCTCTTCTCCTCGTTCCCTCCACCTCCGACACATATATCCTCTTGGTCAATCTCTCCTCACTCATTCTCTCCATGTGCCCAAACCATTTCAAAACACCCTCTTCTGCTCTCTCAACCACGCTCTTTTTATTTCCACACATCTCTCTTACCCTTACGTTACTTACTCGATCAAACCACCTCACACCACACATTGTCCTCAAACATCTCATTTCCAGCACATCCATCCTCCTGCGCACATCTCTATCCATAGCCCACGCCTCGCAACCATACAACATTGTTGGAACCACTATTCCCTCAAACATACCCATTTTTGCTTTCCGAGATAGTGTTCTCGACTTCCACACATTTTTCAAGGCTCCCAAAATTTTCGCCCCCTCCCCCACCCTATGATCCACTTCCGCTTCCATGGTTCCATCCGCTGACAGATCCACTCCCAGATATCTAAAACACTTCACTTCCTCCAGTTTTTCTCCATTCAAACTCACCTCCCAATTGACTTGACCCTCACCCCTACTGTACCTAATAACCTTGCTCTTATTCACATTTACTCTCAACTTTTATTACTTTTATTCTATCAAATAAACAAAACGCTTCCGCATTATAGAACTATTTGTTTTCAATTTATTTACCCTCTACTTTTCCAAAAATAATTACAGTATATTTTTAAATGTAAAATAAAGTTACGAACGACTCGGAACTGTTCTTGACTAAATTTGAACGAAACGAAAAATTCCCTGTCAGAAAGTTTCGACAGGACCTAGAAAAAAAAAGAAATATCCTAATCAAAGCGTTATCGACAAGCACAACTGATACATTTCCATCTTATAAATTACATAGAGTGCATCTGTAGTGACAAATCACAACAATAGTCCCATTTCGATGGGATATGAATCTATTTAAGTTGCGGTGGAGGGGTTGCCAGGTGTCGCTTTTTGAACGAAACTCACCGGAAAGTATGGCAATACTTAGTGTAGTCAACTTGTTGCAGGCGAGGCTCAGTACGAGGCGCGGGGATGATGGGTCACCCACCCACACGCCACTACAGGGACACAAAAGGGATTCAAACAGCTACACACAGACCACTGGTTCCTTTTTCGAGGCTGTGCGTGACAGTGGAAGATACCAGAAACTCACAGACTAGCGCGGTAAATGTACGTTACGAGGCGTACGGATAAATTCCTAAATGAGCGCGCTCAGACTATCAAGGGATCACAGATATAGATCATAAGATGCCTTTTTTTTTTTTTCCATAGGTGACTTACGGTTATGGGATAGGATCCTTTTTTGGGCCAAGTGCTCATATATTAATTCTAAGGGGACCTTTTTACAACCTTTAGGTTCAATCTTACAACCCGGGGACCCTACGATTTTCTTTTTTTTTTTAATTTTTTACATAGCCCTCCCGACAACCCTCGAGTCACGTCACCCGGCCAGGATGTAAGATAAGAGTTTAGGGTCTTGGTCCAAGCCGCGCCTCGCTCCGACATGGTTGCCATTGTGTCCAACAAGTAGAGTTCCGCCCCAGACAGCGTCAGGAGGCTGACAATGACGGGTCCTGAACGTTTCCATCTGGAACCAAACCAACATTCCATCTAGACCTACACATATATATATATATATATATATATATATATATATATATATATATATATATATATATATATATATATATCCCTAGGGATAGGGGAGAAAGAATACTTCCCACGTATTCCCTGCGTGTCGTAGAAGGCGACTAAAAGGGGAGGGAGCGGGGGGGCTGGAAATCCTCCCTCTCGTTTTTTTTTTTAATTTTCCAAAAGAAGGAACAGAGAATTGGGCCAGGTGAGGGTATTCCCTCAAAGGCCCAGTCCTCTGTTCTTAACGCTACCTCGCTAATGCGGGAAATGGCGAATAGTTTGAAAAAGATATATATATATATATATATATATATATATATATATATATATATATATATATATACAGAGAGAGAGAGAGAGAGAGAGAGAGAGAGAGAGAGAGAGAGAGAGAGAGAGAGAGAGAGAGAGAGAGAGAGTCTAATTAGGGCGTAGTGATGATCGCATCATGGCAAGACTTCAGAACGGAACGCTGTATTCTTTAACGGTTCACGACACAAGCTTCCTCAGAAGAGAATACCAGAATAATACAAATCACACAAGACTCCACATAGACACCAGTGCGCCTGCCATGTATCGCCGCCCCTTCTTCGTTAGTCGTCCCTAGCCCACGCCCTCCTTTGGCGTTTGTGACGATCCTTGCTCCCGCTGCTCCGGCGGGGCTAATTTGAAGACTCCTTCCCCACGGACCGCCGCTACAGATTATGATCTCCGGCTCCTTAAGTCATTTTCGGGGACACGCCCATAGTCGTCTGTGTGAACCACGATTAAATATGGACGTTCTGTGCTCGTTCACCCGTCTGTGTGTGTGTGTGTGTGTGTGTGTGTGTGTGTGTGTGTGTGTGTGTGCAGGTCACGACCCGATTCCTTGTGCCCGTATCTAGCATAGAACTGTCCCATCCTATTACTCACAGTCTAGAAAGAGGGGCTGCAGCGTCTATCGTACTTGTCATTACCTGGTCCTTATCCCCTCGCTTCTCCCTGTATGTACCCGCGGGTCTAGCAATGGTATTATCTCCTCCTCTTCACCATCCACCGTGAATGGATGTCTTCGTCCACATGGCTTAGCACCCCTCAGTGCGTCGTTTAAGAGCTGTACTTTCAAGAACTATAGCTAAGAAGTCACCCACACATCTCCAACGACGACGTCACCCACATATCTCTCCCTCCCCCTCTGTGGAGATCCTCTTCCCATCATTGTAAGGTCTCTGTGTCTCTCGTTGAAATGGGGGGTCCCACAGCCGCTCCCCTGTGCTGCCTACACTCCCTCCCTACCTCAAAGGGGAGCGCGCCACATCTAACACAGAGAGAGACCAACTTTCATGCAAATCCTCTTTAGCGACGAAGAAAAAGAGTTGCAGACCACCACAGAGAACAGCTGCGGACCACAACAGGCAACAGGTACAGACCACCACAGGCAACAGGTGAAGACCGCCACAGACAACAGCTACAGACCACCAGCGAAACACCTGCACACCACCAAAGTCACAGCCACCACCAAGATGTGGCTCTCGCTTGTGGCAAATATCCTGAATAATCAATTACACACACACACACACACACACACACACACACACACACACACGCCGCGAGATGGTATCGGTTCAATATTCACACATCCGCTTCGGTGACCTTTTGACCCAGCAGGAACCTTCCCACAGCGTCTTGAAGCAAGCAATTATTCATGGACCTTACACCTTTGAGCAAAACCGTGCAACACTCGGGGTGAGGTGAGGTGGTGGAGGGGAGGATATGGTGGAGTGTGTCCTTTAACCTTATCCCTCCTGTGTCACTCTACCAGGTCATTCCTTCGTCGTCTGAGAAGGTCAGCGACTGAGAACAGACACGAACAGCTGAGGGGAAAAAAAAACAAATCTTCAAGAGTGTGTTCAAACCACATCGGACCATCCCGTCATGGAGTAAACTCCCCTCCCCCCCTTTCAATCCCTCACACCCCACCACACTCGCCAGGCGTCATGCTGGGGCCCACACACCCCTCCCGCCGCACATTTCGTTGTACACTGGGTGCGTGAGAGAATAACACCGTGCAAAATGCAGAGTGACAGGCAGAGAGATTGATGAGCCAACCCCACCGAGCCTCAAGTCCACCACAGATCTCTAGTCTGCGTCAGGTTCAGTTCCAACAGAGGCGAGGTGAAGGAGGCACAAGAAGGATGCACACGCTTCTACCCAACCAAAAGGACATATTTTCTCCCTTTTCTTGGTATTTTCTTTTTTCCCTTAAGGCAGACTTTCGTTCGTCCATTCATTTCCTTCCACTCCTAAGGAGGACGGGCAGATGAACGTCGTAAAAAGCAGAGCCTTGTATCGCCCCAACCTGGAATGGTCGGATGATATAAGCAAAATTCCCGGGAAAGACGCGCTTATTCAGACTGGTTTATCAACGACGTGTGTGTGTGTGTGTGTGTGTGTGTGTGGCGAACTGGTCGCTTCTTCAGCGAGTCTCGACGATATAAAGCTGATTGACTGTGGACCGACTGCCACAACCAGAGATTCGAACCTAGGCGGGCTCGACCCTGGGCTAGCCCCGTGAATGATGCGTTACGGTCAGGAACGCTAACTGCTACACCACGGGAGTCCACAATCATAACATCTGAGACAAGGATTTGAAGATGCTGCCAAAATTAGGCTTCGGTCTGTCCACAGGAGACTTCCAGTTGTCCACTCTAAACTCCATCAAGTTTCCATCCATCGCCATCAAGAGGGCGGATTTCAAAAGCGCTGGACGAACCCACTTTCTGGACATTTCGAGGACGGATGAAGGCAGATGATCATATAACAAAGTTTCAGCGAAAATCTTTCAGCGATTTTCAAATTCCAGTAAAATCTTATTTACATTCAGAGCCGAATGTTTACGATCGTGTATAGACGTACTACATTTTCTTTTCACATCCTTTAAAAATGAGGAGGTGAACTGTAAGGGTAGACAGACCTACGGACAAGGGAAGGAAGCAAGACCCTATTTTATTCCTACGTCGTCATCTTGCAGTAGAGAACACATGGGGAAAATATGGGTTGGTGAGGCTTGATGGGGGAAGCGCTGGACGTGCTGTAGGCCAATGAAAAGTTACCATAGTACCACACAACAGTACCACCCCCCACAACACACAGGTACGATCCTCGAGTGTTGGCGACGCGACGGTGCGACTACTGGAGTTGCGTCGTGTCGTGGCGTAATCTTTGGCTTCATCTTCAAGGGTCAAGGTCAAAGGTCACGCCATTATACGAACTTTCAACCAACGTCACCAACTGTATTCCCCTTTTTACTGAGCGATCACTCACCACAGACTGGGTCAGTTAGTCCCAACCAGCCAGCAGAAAAGTCACAAGGAGAGACATGTCAAGTCTAGTAGCATTAACACCAACCATTCAAGTCAGTCGGTATGACCTTAAGCCCTCGGGCTTTTCAGCACGTAACCCAGTGTCACAATGGAATCAGACCAGGCAATGACGACAGAGGCAAGAATATTACGTGGGGACAGCGGAACAGTATGAGGAGGAGGAGGAGGAGGAGGAGGAGGAGGATGACTTGGTCTAACAACGCAGTCTGGGACCAGCTTACGTCTATCCATACCAGCTGACGTAAGAGCTCGCTCGCTCTGCGGAAGACCGACACGAAGTTCGCTGTCGAAAACTCTCGAGTGAACCAATTACAGCAAACACGGTATTCCTAGAGATTAATCATAATTTTTTTTGTCTTAAGAGCGGCGGGTCTATGGCGAAGGAGGAAGGAAAGTCGCTGTTCGTTAACTTGACCTCCTCAGTCAACTTCCGCGAAGAGTATGCGATAACGAAATTTCCGCATTGCCTTAAGAAAAAAAAATTATGGAACAATTGAGATATTTTTCCTTTACAGTCTACATGATCTCAAGACCAACGAGGAAAAGAAATGTACATAGCTACTAAGTTACGCCGACGGAGCATCGCTTGTGGATGTGTCTACTGCTTCTGGTTCTCTCATGGAACAATACACTAAAATAATATTTCTCACTCCCTTACGGCAAATAATGTTTCTCATATATATATATAATACACCGGAGCCAAGGACGTAACTTTACCCAAATAGACTGAATAGCAATGAACGCATATGCTCGAGTGTATGATATGTAAATTAAAGAGGGATATATATCTCGGGTCAAATTTCCATGGTCAGCTCCGCACTTTACACCTACCGTGCCAAAGGGCTAAGAAACACGCGCTTGGGACTGTAAATTATGCCAGAGTTAACAGATCTACGGGACGAAAAGTACGTAGGAAATTGTGCGCTGCGGCGAAAGGGGGAAAAAATATATATATATATATACTGTAGTCGACTTCCAGACTGCAGAAAATTGATAATCATAGAAAACGCAGATTTCCAGTGGCTTTCCATGCGAGTAATTCTGGAAAGCTTTCATCGCAACCTGTTCGAGCGCAAAAAAAAAAGATCGGGTCCCCAATACGCCTTTCCTTCTCCTTGGTCCGCAATACGCCTTTCCTTCTCCTTGGTCCGCAATACGCCTTTCCTTCTCCTTGGTCCGCAATACGCCTTTCCTTTTCCTTGGTCAGCAATACGCCTTTCCTTCTCCTTGGTCCGCAATACGCCTTTTCTTCTCCTTGGTCCGCAATACGCCTTTCCTTCTCCTTATTTTCTTTGCTTCTCATGAATAGGAGGTTTGGGAATTCCATCTCGATGGTCCCTTAAAATCCTACTATTTGATTATCTCTTCCTTCATTTTCTTGCAAAGTCTTCAAGGTCTTTACCCAACATCATCAAACAACAGGATAACTTTAGGCTTCAACTAGTTATCCGAGTCACTTCCCCCCAGACAGCCTCTTTTTTTTTTTTTTTCTTTTTTACAGAACTTCTCGTCCAATCAATTGCTGCTTCCAGCTTCGCCATACTATCACCTCATACACACACATACACATATCCCTTTTCCATTTCTAACGTCCACTGCTTCCCTAGGCAGCAACCAGACGCTCCCTCATACATGTTCCAGAACTCTACCGCCAATCCTATTCAAGCAATGAGGACATCTCCCTTATCAACCCCAAACCTCCATGAATACCTAAACTCTAAGTCTCCCTCTCTCTCTCAATTAACCCTCCCTCTCTCTCTCAGTTAACCCTCTCTCTCTGTCTCCAGGTGCCTTATAGTTCTAAGGCAACATCACCTTTCACACGCCCTTTCTGCATCTGTCTGCCTCTTCCTGAAACTATATAATTTTGAGATTTTCGATTTTCGTCATTGGCCTTAACCTCATTTGCTGAAATTCATATCTACATTGTTCTTAATCTAAACCTTCTATTCTTTACTCCTTCCAATCGCCTGTGCATCTTTTACTAACTTATTCCAGACAAACTTGTCTCTGTCAAGTTCCTTATACTTTCTATGCCATTAAGTTGTTCCTCTTCTTCCACAATCCTTACCTCCTCATTCCTGTCCCTCGTCTATCAACACACGTGATGGAAAACGAGTAATAATGACGATCGTTCTCAACCAACTCACTCTTTTTTTACAACAAGCAAACTTCTTTGCTCACAAAAACTGAAATATATCAACTTTTCGTCATATTTTTCACGAAAGACTCGACTATCAAACTTCTTTGCTCACAAAAACCGATATATATCAACTTTTCATGATATTTCACCAAAGACTCGACTGTCTTTTACTTGTAAACACATCGACATGAGCCAGCACCTCTGATCTCACCATTCGACCTCGTCCCATACACACGTCTCCCCATCATCATGACACACTTCCACACAGAGACATAAGTTTCCATCCTAAAAATGGCATCTTGTCATTTTAATTCTGCACATGTTCCTCTCGTAACACCCGCTTACCCACGAGACCCTTGCAGTGCTTGTGTGAGGCGGCTGCAGGTACAATTACCTCTCACATCCCTAAGTATACCCACTATCTGGTTTGTGGGACTGGGTTCGTTGACTCTCGCACGCTCCGCACCACACAAGAATTTCGACGGACCATCTCCTTGCTAGCACAATACGTGTGCCGTGTTGACCTAAGGGAGGTCCTGTCTTGAATATTGGCAAGAGGTCATCTAATCAAGCATGTCCCAAGAAATTCTAAAATCAAGGTAGCTAATTAAAAAGCTTTCTCCTGTCTTTCCTTATCCTAGAAATGCATGAAGCAAGTCCATCTCCTCCTCTTCACACACACACACACACACACACACACACACACACACACACACAAGTGAAACAACAGATGCCATTCTTGGTTTCTGGCTTCTCCGATTACCTCCTCTTCGGAAGATTATGTCAAGACCATAACAAATAGGGTAAAGTTATCATGATTAATAGCGTCCCTCGTCTGTCTGACTGACGGAAAAAAAAAAAAATATGAGTAATGATTCCACATATTCAAAGGACACTTACGATGGGGACGAATAAATAAATAATAATATTCACCATCAATGCAATATCATTCACTTTCAGTTTCCAATGCGATTCATGCGCCCGGAGTCATTGTGGGGACCAGCATTCAAGGCTATTGTCAAGTGGCGCTCAAACTGAGCAGCCAATTCCACTTTGCATACATACAGGGGTCACGAAGACCAGCTATCACCAGCCACAGGAGCAACCCTCCACCCTTACCTTAGTGGAAGAAGTGGTGGAAAATACGACCACAACTTCATCCAACATAAGAGATAAAAAAGGACACATGAAAACGTTCCTGAAAGGTCCGTTGGAAACTGTCGTGCCTCAGACGCTGTGTGAAACGTTTTCTTATTTTTTGGAGGGATGCCACTCAGCAATTACTGCCATCAAAGGACCCACGTTCTTCTACGATTCTCCCCGAGACGGCCCTCCAGAGACGACCACAATGAAAACACAACACGTCCTGGAATGCCACCGGTGGCCAAGCCTCACCGCGGGGCTCCAGAGATAAACAATGTGCTCCGGAGTCTGCTGCTGCCACTTCAGGAGGAACATGTAACCACCATTACGAAGACCCGACTTGACAAGCGGAGAAGAAAAAACAGATGAGACAATGGCACGTGCCGCATCCAGCATCCGCCTCTTCAACAGAACGTGGGCAATGTAAGCTCCTCTCGCTCTACTGGGATCGAGGTTTCTCCTCTGCGACACAGTGAATATGATGAACGTGCCTTGCTGTACAAGTGTTCCTCTTCTGGAAACCCACAAGAACGCTTCTCTCCGTCGGTCGGTCTGGTCTGGTCTGCCTCCATCGAAGGAACTGTTCTGGAACGCAATGAGCGTAACTGAACGATCCTCTACATACAGGAGTTCTCTCCTTCTCTGGCGCCGAAGTGAACGATATGAACGTTCACTCTTGCTCTTCCTCGACTCGAGTTGTTGTTCTTCAAGGACGCGAAGAACGTCCATCTCGCTCGGTCTATCAGGGTCCGAGTTCTTGTTTCTGTGATCCAGTGAACATATTGACACGTTCCACTCGCTCCACCTCCATAAGGACCCGAGCAACACCAGGTCACTGAACAGGCTTTTATTCTTCTCTGTCCTCGTTTTTACGGATGTGATCAGCAACAACCCAATACAACCAATTGCAATATGAACCACTGAATATTGTCACGCAAGGCATCCATCACCTTCCCTCCCTCTGTTCCAAGGAATCATTGTTCCATATTCCTTGTTCTACCGAGTCATTCCCTCGTTCCATAGACCCACTGGTTCATTCTTCTCGTTCCAGTAACTCACTATCTCCATACCTGAAAGGAACACCAGCACATGACGGATCAACAAGACCAGAGAATGTTACGTATACAAAAAAAGGGGGGGCGCACCAGAGATAATATTTGTATCAAATGATTGATATACACGTAAGATATTCCTACACATTTACCTGACAGCCTCAGACTCGAAGTTCCGACAGCCTAAAATATATTAATTCTTGGTTCCTTAATATGTCAAAACATATTTAACATCCGTCATATGACGCATCGCAAAAACTATATACACACACATTCTTAAAGTTATGGGACTAAAAAACGGAGAGTTACCCTGAAAGCCGCCAATTTACAAACAGTAAATTATGTCACTGCTTCAGCAGTGAGCTTGGCAGCTGACCCCAACAGTGAAAATAGACAGCTGAAGCCCCCTCCCCCCACAGTGAAAATACACAGCTGACCCCCCCACAGTGAAAATACACAGCTGACCCCCCCACAGTGAAAATACACAGCTGACCCCCCCACAGTGAAAATACACAGCTGACTCCCCCCACAGTGAAAATACACAGCTGACCCCCCCCACAGTGAAAATACACAGCTGACCCCCCCCCCCACAGTGAAAATACACAGCTGACCCCCCCACAGTGAAAATACACAGCTGACCCCCCCCCCCCCACAGTGAAAATACACAGCTGACCCCCCAACAGTGAAAATAAATGACCCCAATACCAACGACAGACTCCATGCCATCAGGTAAAACGTCACGTGAGGTGGCTCACATCCCCCCATCACCACACCCCAAACACCACGACGCGTCGGGTCACCTGCGGCCCAGCGGGGCCCCGGTAAAGGGGAGGAGGAAGGGACTAGTTACCTACTGAAATCCCATGGCGTCAATAAACCACTCGGCCGCCCCTATCGAGCTGCCTCGACAGGAGTGTAACAGATGGACATCCAATGACCTCTTAGCCCGAGACGTGGGGAGGCTAACACGACACCTGTTGGTGGAGTAGGGAAGTAAAAAGAACAAAAAAAAAAAAAAAAGGGGAAGTTGTATTGTGTCGCCTTGTAGAAAATGGGGATTGGATTAACCCTAGCCGTAGTAACGAAGGGAAGATGCGTCCATAATACAGTGTTCAAATGAAGGGGGAATGGCTTCTCTACGGTCGCATGAGGGGAACAGGCATACATTCTGATGGGTTGAGGAAGGGAAGGCCTGTTTACCCCCTGGAGAACTACTGGAGGAGGAGCGTCTTGCCGTGCAAACTCGGTCCACGGGACGAATATCGTCAAGGAAAACGACGACTGACGTGGTAGGCACGTACGTACACGTATATGAAATCACCTAACTGTACAACACCAGCAGGTGGGGGTTCTACACTCACTGGGCCCCCATCTCTTTTGAGGTTTCTCTACATTCAGTGTAATTTTGCTCTCCTAATTTTGGCATTCATTTTTGGTGCCCTCCTCTGGACTTTATCATTTTTCTTTTGTGCTTAAGTGTGGTGACCGAAGCTGAAAAGCATTATCTAGTTTCGGCCAAATATACAACGTGAACAGTTTGCTAAGTAATTCCTCACCTACGTCTTTAATTAAATGCTGTTCTAATATTGGCAGTAGGTTGCTTGTCTTCATTACAATGCTGCTGTGATTCAAATAGCGACCCCCCCTCCTCCCAAAGTCCCTCTCCCCTGTGGCTTATTTCTTGCTAGGTGATATGCTTATCGAGGCTTCCTTTCAGACAGTCCAGCTCTTACTACTTCCCGCAGACTTGGGTTGAATTTCGCCCATCACATTATCACAGAAACTTTCCCGATTTTGTCTTGGTCCCCTTGCAAGTTGATGCAATCCTCACCATTCTTTACCTTCCCCTTAGCACCAACCACAAATACGTTCAGTTACGACATTCATTCTAGCAAGCCATTGACGCAAATAACGAAGGTCCATGGAACGCGCCCTGCAGCACGCCACTGGTGACTCGATTCATCTGGTGAGAACTCCTCCGATACGTGTCCTTTGTCCCCTTCCACTGAGGTATTTTCTTCCGTCACTTCATCAGTCTTCCCATCATTCCTTCCTGAGAGTCCAGCCTCTTTACGAAGTTTCTGTTCTGTACAGTGTCAAATGCTTTCTGGCAGTGTAGGAACAGACAAGCCACCCATCCGTCTCCTTGGTCTACAACGGTACTCAACTCCTTAGAAAATGCCTACGAGTTCTGTTAAGATATAACTCCTTTCCTTTACATCCATACTCGCTTAAGTAGTTTCTCCTATGCAAAGAAGTCATCCACCTGTTTACTTCTACAACTGTACAGACCACACTCGTCAAAGAGACCGGTCAGCGTATTTCTTTCGCAATCTCCTTTCTTAAAAAAAAAAAAAAAGGCACGACATTTTCTCTCTTTCACCGTCTTGCTGCTAACGCCTCCCTCCAGTGACGTATTGGACAACATTTTAAGGGGGTCCTTGAAGCTTATCTGCACTCTTCTTTAGCACACACATGGAGAAACTTTACCAGAATCACGAGCCATGAAGTAATCATGACCCTTCAGCAGTTTGTTCATGTCATTTCAAGCGGTTTAAATGATTTTCCACGACCGGGGGGGTTATATGAAGTTTGCCACCGTGAAAAAACAGTTTGAGTATCCTCAAGCTCTTCCTATGTCTTTAAATCGTTCTGTACGGCTTTCTTTTCTTTTTCCGCCGAATCCTGTAGCCTGATTAGCTGCTTTGTGACTATTGAATAATCAAATCCTGATGAGTTTAAGGAAAAGTTTTGCATTAACTCCATCCTTGTCCACACCATCTTTATCGTCTCGGCTTCTCCTTCCTCATCTTTTAGTTCTCGTTCTTCGCCTTCAAACATAAGTTGGCTGTTGTACCAACTCTATTTTTTTCCAATTTCATACCATTTCCTCATTCTTTGCAGTTTCAACAATGTCTGTACCAACTCCTTCACTGTAATTTCAACTAAGCCAAAAAATGGATACGGAATTCCACTTCCCATCTTGTGTTCTCAAAGAGCCTGCTTAGCCCTGCGTAGTGTCCACAAGCGTATCACGTCTCTGTGTATGGTACGGTCACCTCTCTCTCATCTCAATACACGACGTCATTAACAACGTCATCAAATCATCAACCACGTCATCAAACACAAGCACTGCAAGGTTTATTTTTTTTTGTGTGTGTTCTTCCCCCCTAAGCTGTTGTACCTTATCTGATATGTTCAATTTCCACGGTAGTGTGTGTAAAGGTCAAATGATGATGATGGTGCATCATCTATATCATCTCTCGAGTCGAGTGTTGTTCTATCACATGATAATGCAAGAAGCCTTCCTGTACACAATCTAGGGGCATTGTGTCTCCATGACTTTCTATCCTCCATGGTAATCAAACATCTCCCATTCTGCTTCGTCCACAACGGAATCTCCAACGAACAGTACTTTTATAATCTTTGAGGGATGCGTGCCTCGCTCCTTGCTGGTTCATTAATCCTTTTTTTTTTTGGAAATGACAACAAGTTACTTCAACTTTGCAATTCTTTGCCTAAAGGCATTTTTCCCATTATGTTCTGCCCTGGACGGGCTATTCATTTAAGCTTCCTAAAAAAAGTTTTTGTTGTGTGTGTGTGTGTGTGTCTGTGTGTGTGTGTGTGTGTGTGTGTGTGTGTGTGTGTGTTTGTATGTGTGATTACTATTTGTCTGTTACGAGGATAGAGTTTTACACTCGCGTTATCCTGTTTCTTTTAACCTTTTATAATTCTATCGTGCCTTCAATTCTATTTGTACACACACACACACACACACACACACACACACACACACCTAAGGTGTGTGTGTGTGTGTGTGTGTGTGTGTGTGTGTGTGTGTGTGTGTGTGTGTGTGTGTGTCAATAATGGCACAACAGCTAACACTGAAACAGTCGTCCAGGAAGGGAAGCCAGGTACACATTATGCAATATGACCCGACAACCCACCTACTGCACGGCCAGCGGACGGCTAAAGTAAACACACTTGTGAATTAAAGAACGCGACACACGGCAGAAACAACTGAAAGATCAAAATATGAGGGAGTTTAGGAACGAATTTCACCACACACACACACACACACACACACCAGGGGCGCCTTCAGCGTGAGGCTGCGAAGATCGGGAATACAGAACGAGTACACAGACCCCACAACTGCCCCATCAACCACAGACCGATCTCTCTCTCTCTCTCTCTCTCTCTCTCTCTCTCTCTCTCTCTCTCTCTCTCTCTCTCTCTCTCTCCCTTCGTAAGACCGTCAGATTTACTGGCCCCCTCCTCCTGCCTTTGCGCCCGCGCTCGTGTGAATCCCGTCTGCACCACACGCTGCAACCCCTATATGTAGGGCTTCGGGTGGGCGGCTGGCTGCTGCTGGCTGACCAGACAATTATAATGTTCAGCGATCGTAAATATAGAAAACGGGTGAAAGTGTGTTCGCCTGGCTGATTAGAATTTATGAAGCCGACCTGGGGTCGATACTTTATTTCGACCGATCAGGGTCGAGTATTACTCCAACAAACACTCGAAGGGGGTCGTCCTTAAGTCTCCAGCGCCATTCTCGTATGCAAATCCGAGTTATATACCTCAGCGTGTATGTGCACGGTGATCACACACACACTCAAACACACACACACACACACACAAACACACTATCCTTTCACAAACTGAGGAGAAAATGAAGGAGAAACGTTTACTGCAGCCCATATCGCAAGATCGACAGTAAACACTACAAGAGATATGACCAACTAATGGGTCATCCGATAGAGGACTCGAGTTCCACATCTTCAAATGGTTTATACCATTTCTCTTACTCCGAGATCTCGAGATCATATTCATATACTAAACCACAATTCTGAAAAAAAAATCGCACACACACACACACACACACACACACACACACACGTTGTTCTGTCAAAATCCCACCTAGAATTTTCTCTCTTTTTCTCTCTTTCTTGAAGTGAACGTCAGGCAAAGTCGGAGTCAATATGGAAGTATTGCTCTTTAACAGCATACTCGACCCGTATCCTAACCTAACCTCACTCAACCACCACCACCATTCTGAGCCTCCAGTAAACGATAGGCCATTTCTTTTCCAAGGGTGACCGGAACTCGCCCGGGTGAGCAATGGCTTTTCTATGACCATTTAGAGTTGAGGGGGATGTAGCCTAGGCCATTATATACAAAAAAAAAAAAATATTGTTAGTAATATGGGCGCCTCAGTTCAATACCTACAACACACATTTGTTGTTGACTTCCGTCTTCCTACAACAGCAACAACTTGTTGCTCTACGTACCACCATCATCATGGAAAGGGTGGAAGGGTGGAGGGTAGGAAGGGGGATTCATTCCCTTCCCTTCCCTTCCTTTCCAATGGCATTACGTGGGAAGGAGGGATAACAGGAAGGCCCAAGGTCCAAACCAAGTTATGTGTTCTGGTGTCCTTAAGATAATCCTAGAAACAAGGCAGCAAAGTACATGGCATCTTACCCACCCATCCACCACCTCTCCCTCTGGCTCAACTGCCGGCAAGGGGAATATATATATTTCCGTGCAGTACAGGTGACAGATACTGCCACAGACATTATATAAGAAGAGGTGGAATGGAATTGGGAAAAGGAAGCCACAAAAGTAGTAAGCCATAATTATGGCAAGCAGGTAACCTATTAACATGAGTGAAGCATTTCTTTCATCTGGATCTGAAGGTTGTGTATTTGCATTTAATACGACGGGAGGTAATCCATTCTTCCGTTCAACCGCTCTCAACATGTGAAGAGAGAGAGAGAGAGAGAGAGAGAGAGAGAGAGAGAGAGAGAGAGAGAGAGAGAGAGAGAGAGAGAGAGAGAGAAATGCCCACAATTGGTATACCCTCTTCATACCACTGTTTCTGGTCACTGCGACTGTCTAATGTGGAGAAATCGGAGAAACTGCCATACGATGACTTGTCCAAATTGTATGGAATTTTGAAAACTACCAGATATCACCTAAGTCTGCACTTTTTTTTTTGTTTATCTTAAAACCTGCGTTTTTTTTTCTAATTTCCTAAATCTGCGTTTTTTTTTTTTTTTTAGAATATTCTTCGAAATCCGAGAATATACCGTCTGAGAATATTCTAGAGTCCCGGATATTATACACTGTATACGACTACAGAATTCAATTCGATTCGTCAAACATGACACTTCATCTATGATGCCATGTTAATGTTCGGTAATCAGCGAGACGACTCTGTCCCTAATTACTGTTTCTGACACCTGACCTAGAACCGAAGCACATTTTCTATCTCGATTTTTTTGAAAAAAAAAAAAAGGAAGAGAAAATGGAGGGTGTTCCACCAACCACTAGCCTCATTTCGGTCGAAGATAAGGAAGATAAGGTCTGGGAATTATACAACAAAGATAAAATCATCAAATTCAAAGATGATAACATCTACATCGTCAAATTCCTCCATGATAACAGATCTAAATCATCGAATTTACGCATCTAAATCAAATTCCTCCATGATAACAGATCTAAATCATCGAATTTACGCATCTAAATCAAATTCCTCCATGATAACAGATCTAAATCATCGAATTTACGCATCTAAATCAAATTCCTCCATGATAACAGATCTAAATCATCGAATTTACGCATCTAAATCAAATTCCTCCATGATAACAGATCTAAATCATCGAATTTACGCATCACGCATCTAAATCAAATTCCTCCATGATAACAGACCTAAATTATCGAATTCACGCATCTAAATCAAATTCCTCCATGATAACAGATCTAAATCATCGAATTTACGCATCTAAATCAAATTCCTCCATGATAACAGACCTAAATTATCGAATTCACGCATCTAAATCAAATTCCTCCATGATAACAGACCTAAATTATCGAATTCACGCATCTAAATCAAATTCCTCCATGATAACAGATCTAAATCATCGAATTCACGCATCTAAATCAAATTCCTCGATGATAACATCTAAATCGCCAAAGTCCTCCATGATAACGGATCAAATGACCAACAACACGTTTGGTCAAGTTGAATGACACCCTCCCTCCACCTCCTCTCGCCTTGACACACACACACACACCTCCACTCCACCCCGTCCCTTTCCCCTAAGACTCTTCTATCGAGAGGAAAACTTAACAGGGAAACACCAGAACAGACGTAATCACTGACTCTTTGTGTCGCCTTAATGTCCCCCACCACCACGAGCTCAATACAAATGTATATATATACAGAAAAAAATTATAACGAGAGTTAACGAGTTCTTTAATTTGCATAAATTTGCATGTCATGATTTTTGTCTGTGTTTAACATACTGTATGTGTTGGAAATCTGAAACTTCCTCTGCAAAGCAATATTATATATATATATATATATATATATATATATATATATATATATATATATATATATATATATATATATATATATATATTTCATTTATCATACTTAGTCGTTGTCTCCCGTGTTAGCGAAGTAGCGCAAGGAAACAGACGAAAGAATGGCCCAACCCACCCACATACACATACATATATACATAAACGCCCACACACGCACATATACATACCTATACATTTCAACGTATACATACATATACATACACAGACATATACATATATACACATGTACATATTCATACTTACTGCCTTCATCCATTCCCGTCGCCACCCCGCCACACATGAAATGGCATTTGCCCCTCCCCTCGCACGAGGTAGCGCTAGGAAAAGACAACAAAGGCCACATTCGTTCACACTCAGTCTAGCTCTCTCTCTCTCTCTCTCTCTCTCTCTCTCTCTCTCTCTCTCTCTCTCTCTCTCTCTCTCTAACTACCGCGAACAGTCATCATTCTTCTCAAGGAAAACTTAAACACCATTTGCTGTCCGTGTTTGGCTTGTTCAGTACTGACAAACACTCGTGGCATCCGACATAACAGACAAAGACGTATGGTAAACCGAAGACCTGACGTGGCTATGGAAAACAGGACGAGAGGAAAGTCCAAGACGAAACCCTCAGCCGTGAGGCCTCACGCGCACACACACACACACACACACACACACACACACACACACACACACACACACACACACACACAATGGCAAATAAACAGGCGGATAACATCAGCCCCTCCCGCGGGGGGGGAGAGAGAGAGAGAGAGAGAGAGAGAGAGAGAGAGAGAGAGAGAGAGAGAGAGAGAGAGAGAGAGAGAGAGAGAGAGAGAGAGAGTAAAATACACACCCCCCCTCCTTTTGTTGTCATAATAATACAACGGGCAGGCAACAGGAGGAGGAGGAGGAGGCGGAGGAGGAGGAGGAGGAGGAGGAGGAGGAGGAGGCGACTCTCCACTTCACTAATGAAGAAGAATATAGCGACCATCGATTTCTGGTAATGACGCTACCCTACAACAATGGGAAACCCAAACCACAATGTTAATTAAGCTTTGTAAATCGTCTGCTAAATTCCTCTCTTTCTCTACAAGCAGCAGAGGCCAAGGTAAGGCTACTATTCTATTGCGTATATGCAAAAAAAAAAAGGGGGGGAGCTGGGGGGGTTTTGTACCGAGATTAAAAAGTTATAATTCAAACTAGGTAAAGGAGAAAGGAAAAGATTACCACTATCATTATTACTATTATCATTACTAATAGTGGTAGTAGGTAGTAACAGTAGTAGTAGTAGTAGTAGTAGCAGCTAGTAGTAAAAGTAGTAGTAGTAGTAATAATAGCAGTATTAGTAGCAGCAGTAGTAGTAGCAGTAGTAGTAGCAGTAGTAGCAGCAGCAGTGGTAGTAGTAACAGTAGTGGTAGTAACAGTACTAGTAACAGTAGTAGTAATAGTAGTAGTAATAGTAGCAGCAGCAATAATAGTAATAGTAGTAGTAGTAGTAGTAGTAGTAGTAGTAGTAGTAGTAGTAGCAGCTAGTAGTAAAAGTAGTAGTAGTAGTAATAATAGCAGTATTAGTAGCAGCAGTAGTAGTAGCAGTAGTAGTAGCAGTAGTAGCAGCAGCAGTGGTAGTAGTAACAGTAGTGGTAGTAACAGTACTAGTAACAGTAGTAGTAATAGTAGTAGTAATAGTAGCAGCAGCAATAATAGTAATAGTAGTAGTAGTAGTAGTAGTAGTAGTAGTAGTAGTAGTAGTAGTAGTAGCAATAATAGTAGCAGTCGTACTTTTCTTCTTTTTTCAGGAGGTCGAGAGTGGAGAAGAAGCCGTGTCCACTTGTGGTGGAGACTAACGAAGGCTGGAAATGCACCAGCAGGAACGTGAGATGCCTTAAGAGCCCAGGGTGGGGTTTGGATAGCGAGGTGGCACCAAGTGGTGGCGGGAGGAGGGGATCATGTGGCGCTACTGGTAGTAGTAGTAGTAGTATTAGTAGTAGTAGTAGTAGTAGTAGTAGTAGTAGTAGTAGTAGTGGCAGATCATGTGGTGGTGGTGGTGGTAGTAGTAGTGGTGGCAGGGGATTATGTGTAGGAGGAGGCGTTGGCATGGCAATAACATTGGATGTTGGATTAACAGAGGGTTACGTGTAGTGGTGGAGTGTGTGTGGGAGGGAAGTGTGTGGTGGTGGTGGTACGGTATGCGAAGTTGAGGAGGGAGAGGATGGGGTTATTATACACAGGTGTTGGGGAGAGGTAGGGTGTAGATGCAGGGTATATAAAGATGGTGATAAGGTGGCAGGCGTGGGGTATATACAAGCGCTGATGTGGAGATAAAGTGAAGGGAGGGAGTATGCAGATGCTGGTCGGTAAACATGCGCAGGCCACGGGATACAAACAGCTATTAATGAATCAGATGCCAGAGTGGCGGCTGGTGCATCTGGGTGGAGGCAGAAGTTGTGCAAGAGATTACCCGAAGTTATAAGGCTATCGGCAACTTGTTAGTTAAGGAGTGTATGTTGATGTCCCGAATACTGCATGTACACAGGTAATGGGCAGGAGAATTTACATAGATACACACAACTTATGGGTAGAGGATATACGTTATCTTCTATACAACTAAGTTATATTTATGGGGGCTGTTTCTCACTCCTCCGTCTTGACGGACGACCATCCACACTGGTAAAAGACTTGGCAAACCATACCATATATACTGTAAAAAAAAAAAATTGTGAAGAGCCAATATTAGTTTCACAAACAAGTTCGGACGCCCAGACTACAACGCTTAAAATTGTCTCCTTTTCCTTCGCTGCTCCTCAATGCATATTGGCTCTACGTCGCCAGGGTGCAACAGACGTCGTGATAGAGTATATGTTTTCAATTCTACTGATGATGAATACAACTATACCTTTGGTCTTATCTACATCTAAATCATTTCACCCATAGTGAGTCTAGTCAATCTGATTGTCCGTGTCTCCCCTGCACCAGAAAGCCTATTCAAAAGCCTGCAGCTTAACTTCCCAGCCAAGGTGTCGACTGTCATCGTAAGAATACCTGGTCCTTAAATTGAATCCTCCAGCAAACGCCCCGTGTTACGTCAAACCATCCTTAAGAAACTGTGACAAGTGAATCACTAACGGCCATGTTTAGCCAATTACCAAGCGAAGCGAGGGTGATCATCCACACCGGGTGGATCAAATTCTGATGGAAATCCTTAAAGTGAGACTTCATCAAATGCCTTCTGAGTGTACAGGGAATCAGAAGCTTCGCTGTCATCGCACGTGCTAAGGTTGAAAAGCCGCTATGTGGTCGAGATGTTTATTCTCGGCTCATTTCCCTGTTCCTAGGACATCCCTGCGTTGGAACGGATCTTCCGAGGCAAGACTTCCTTTGTGGTTTTCACACGAACATAATGAGGTACCTTGCGTGCTCACCAGGTGCAATGAAGACACCTTGGAAGATCTTAAAATGTTCCCAGAAAATCCGTATTCATTCTTCTGCTTAAGTTCACGCAGCAGACCACACTATACTCTCCATTTCAGTGTATCTAGAGCGATTCTAGAGGCACAGCGGCATTACAGAAGAAACGGAAGAAGAGCAATGAATCATCGTTTAATTTGGGAACAAAATCTATGAATTATCGTTTCATTTGGATTTTGTTTTCCCTCACCTATATAATTCACAGGAATAACTTCATATATCACCAAGCCATCGCTTCCTACTTTACGGTCTCCCCAGGTTCTGCCATCCAACACGACTGACTGACCTTTCTCTTTTTGACGCCCCTCTTCCAGGTATGTTAAGGCCACAGTTTGTTGGTCTCGGATGGCAAAATGCTTCTGATTTCTTCCCTACATCCAACGTGAGGAACTTGCAAGGTATCCTCTGATGACCTTTCTTGCACTGGCCTTAGCGAAATGCATTACTGCTGATAGGCCGCTGACGAGCGAGTCCAACTAATTCTAGTGTCACTCGCAAGAGATAAATGACTGTGTTCTCCCGCAATCAGCCTCAGGTATAAGAATGAGAATATGCAGTGAATTAAGCAGGTGCTGTGTGTGTGTGTGTACATGCAATTAGGAGGGTGGGAGGCGTGCATGGAATATAGTCTGTTTGTGGCGCTCCCTCGCTAATGCGGAAGCGTCAAACGAATTTGAATGGTAAACATGCAAGAGATTTTCTACCACTGCACCTCTGGCATCCACCAGCTTCTTAATGCTCTTCTATGACTTTCTTACAGCAGGGTCTCCGCTGTGTTAATTTCCGGGTTTTATATTCTTGACGCCGATGAGACGAGGTGGGTACATGCATTGAGGAAGAGGGGACAAATGTGGAGGAAAGGATACACTCAAGACTCAGGGAAAAGGGAAATGTACTGGTCATTTGCTGTATGTACAGATGTGTGAAGGTATGTCAAAGTTGAGAGAGCTCGTGTGGGTTCTGTAGCTGTGGTATATGTGGATGAAGGATGAATAAACGTCAGAGGGTATATATATATATATATATATATATATATATATATATATATATATATATATATATATAAATAAAGGTGAAGGTGAGGCGAACTGTGATATATGGGCGTACGTAAGAGGCTTATGTAAATAAGGAGATATAAGTAGGTGTAAGTGGGGGTTTTATGTGAATATGCTCAGGATATATATATACAATGGTATGCGTGAGTACATACAAATATGCAAGATCCACTGATCAGCATAATGAGTATGTGGTGATGAATGGTATATGAAATAGGGGAGAGGATTTCAAGTGTGAGGGACGAGCGGAATAGTAATTAGTTTCTGGTGTTATATGATGTGGACGAGGTATATGACAAGAGCTAATATAAGAGAGGGGAGGTTTACATAACTGTAAGGAGTGATATATATATATATATATATATATATATATATATATATATATATATATATATATATATATATATATATATATATGAAATAGGGGTATATATGGTATATATATATATATATATATACCACACACGATGTGGAGACTGTATGGTAGTACATATAAATGTATATATGTACTTGTGTGTGGTTCATGGACATACCTAGCATACTTGGTTCCCCCAAAAAAACACAGGTGCAAACAAAAAGCCCTCAACAGATGGGTCATCTTTTCACTTAAGTGACCCCCCGACAAAGACAGAGAAATATAGAAAACGCAACGTTTCGCCGCACCGTTACCCATACTACCAAATGTCCAAAATTAGAGTTGTTGTGGATTACATCTTTTTTCTTTTTTTGCGATGGACGCAATTGCTTGCTCTCATGTCACACTGCCGACCCCGGAGAGGAAAAGTTAGCCTAACTTTCCGCCGAGTCTAACCTGGTCCTCCCTTCTAATGGGGAAAAGTTGGAGAGAGAGAGAGAGAGAGAGAGAGAGAGAGAGAGAGAGAGAGAGAGAGAGAGAGAGAGAGAGAGAGAGAGTCGAATACCTCATCATCCTAATCCTCACTCAAAGCCTTTTTCTTGGTCTCATGGCTGACCACAGCCATGAGCTGAACATTTCCCTCTTCGGCACCCACCCACGCCAGAGGTCAAGGCGGGAAGGCCCAAAAACCAGTTAGCGTCTCATCATTCCGATACAATGAACAATCTTCATTACCCCCTACTACCCCTCCTCGCTATAACTGGTCCTCCTCCTCCTCCAACCTCCACCACCACCTCCAAGTCTGTCTCTCCCTGGTGTATAATAGTGTCTGCCAAGTATGGTCGGTTCCTCTGAAGTTCCCCGTATTTTTTCTTCTTTTTCTTTTTTAGTTTTTGATCTTATAATTTTTACCTTATATATTCCTCTCCGTCGTGGATGCTGCCTAAGTCATGCTCTCCAAAGTCATGTGTGTGTGTGTGTGTGTGTGTGTGTGTGTGTGTTTTCATGCATGGTCACTGACCTGGGTGCGTTAACTGGAGATTCTAATGCTCTTAATTTAGCACACGTGAGATTGGAATCAAGGCACGAATTTTTCGTGTTTTATTCTCTTTGCAGAGATTTCGGACCGTGTTCTGTGCGTGACCTCGCCACTAACGAGGCGCGCGCGTGCGTGTGTGTGTGTGTGTGTGTGTGTGTGTGTGTGTGTGTTTCCTCCTTGTGAGACCCCAAGCTCATCCTTCCGTTTAGGCTTCTTCGCCTCGCTTGATCCACGCGTCCACAACCCTCTCGCCCAAGAAACACCTCCCCACATCCCTCCGTACGTGTCCACCTTCCCAGCCAAACGTCCAGCAATGCCATCGACGACTACACATTCTCCTGAATTCGAAAAGGATGACGTTCACAAGGGCATCCGCCCTCCCCCTTTCTTTTTTTGAGGGGGGAGAGAAGGGGGGATTCAAATGCACCTGTCGGTGTTTCCTTAACTCTCCTTCCATCCAAAAGGGACGGGCCATTACCTTCCCATATCCTCGCCTCTTCGTAGCTCATTTCCCCCCACGAGTTTGGTCATCATTCTGGCTACAGCAGTTTGCATCCTTCCCCCATCAGTTGTGCAGGGAGTGTGAGGAAGGGAGGGAGGGAGGGAGGGAGGGAGGGAGGGAGAGAGAGAGAGAGAGAGAGAGAGAGAGAGAGAGAGAGAGAGAGAGAGAGAGAGAGAGAGAGAGAGGGAGGGAGGGAGGGAGGGAGGGAGGGAGGGAGGGAGGGAGGGAGGGAGGGAGGGAGGGAGGGAGGGAAGGGAAGGGAAGGGAAGGGAAGGGAAGGGAAGGGAAGATCAGACCAGACCAGACCGAACTCTGTTTTGGCAAATTATTCCAGCTCCAGGCCAGCGTTCATCGTACATATCCCTAAATGATCTCGGTGATTCGCTTCGCCTTCTTTTACAGTCCTATTGTGATGCTCTGGCGACAGGTTTGGCATGACGTCAAGTCCCTGATTCCAATCACGATTAGACTCCTCTGATGATTTGCTTCACCCCCCCCCCCCCCCCCGCCCAAACCCACCCCCAACCCTTTAGTGGTACTTAATGTCTAATCCATTTAATCGACTTTGACCATCTTCACGACTACATTGTCGAGGCTCGGTTTCGTAAAGTGGGTACCTACCAACGGCTGGTGTGTGTGTGTGTGTGTGTGTGTGTGTGTGTGTGTAACAAGCCATCTATAAGGTACAGATGTAATACTTCGTACTATGTGAAAATTTACTCATTTCCACACCCTTGAAACAACGTGTAGCAGTTTCAGGTCAGATGCCATACTATGTGTGACTCAGTGGGTTCATGATAACGTTAGCTTCAAAATAATTGTCGATTCTATGGTTGTCTCGCGTTCACAGTTATTTACTAAGCTGGATTAAATGCTATTGATAACTGACATTTATCTGAAGACGTCCAGCTTAAGCGACTTAAGAAGGGAGAGTGGGTAAGGAGTGTATTACAAAGATACTAAAACGTGTCATTTTCATTCCCTCCCTAATGATATCTACCAAATCACCCAACTGTCTTGTAACAGACGCTTCCGAAGTGTAAAAAAATTCATAACAGCATCTTTTTTTTTTTGTCTAAAAGTAAGAGCTTTTATCTATACTCGTGCACCGTCTTATATCATTTCCTTCACTTTTTTGCTAAACTCATCCCACATGAGGACTCCTACTACGTATGATGACCTGGCCTTTGAAATGGCAAGGTGCAAAAACCTTGCCTTCACCATGCCTAATGGACTGCGCAACTGCGCTTAACTGTATCTTCCCATTTGGTTAGGGCACTGTCGTGCTCGAGGCGTGTGACTATCTGGGACTTAGGATTTTTCCTTAAACTTCGTGGTTGTGGCTATGGTGTGCAGGTGGCACGTCACGAGACATCTACACAAAATAAGGAGCCGACAAGCCAAGCAAGGAACATGAGATCCGATGAACATTTGAGTTTTCTAAAGTAGAAATGTTTTGTCCACGGAGGAGTTTGTCAACACGTCAGCGATCACCAGCTGGAAGAGCTGGAATGAATGCGACAATCTAATGATAATTAACGGTAGACTAACAAATTAAGACTAATTAAATGTACTTTCGTAAACACTGTTAAGAATCGCACAAAATCCTTACGGCAACAAATGTTTACGACATTTATCTCCATAAATAACTGAAATTCATTATTTTTCTTCATATAACTCGTGCATATATATATATATATATATATATATATATATATATATATATATGGTTGGGCCATTCTTTCGTCTGTTTCCTTGCGCTACCTCGCTAACGCGGGAGACAGCGACAAAGCAAAATAAATAAATAAAATATACATATATATATATATATATATATATATATATATATATATATATATATATATATATTCAGTATTATGCTGCTATGGGCAGCATAATACTGAATGATTAGCATACCCAGCTACCACGCAAATGGTACTGGTTCGAATCCTTTCTGTTGGGAGGGCACTGTCTAATATATATCCAACTGCTCATGGCTGCTGGACTAAGAAGATAATAACTGGAAGGTTTAAGAGCATCAAACCCTCAGAAAACCCAATCTGGCGACGGCATAATGTCCGTCCATTACAGAGCGCTTCATAAATCCGACTTAGCGGAGACCAGCGATCATATACAGTTCACAGCAAGCCCCGATTTTTTTTTACTTTTTTTTTCTTTTACGTGTGACCTGGGCTTGTTTTCCTTGTCGGGGGTCTTTGTTAAGCGGGTGTTGGCCTGTGTGTGTGTGTGTGTTGCAGCCGCCTACATTAACTGCTAATGACCGTGTTTTTTTGTTTTTGTTTATCGTTTGTTTTTTGTTTAGTAATGGCCATCATGATGTTATTACTTTCTCCTGGATTTTACTTGCTTTATCAGACGGCCATGACTTGCTGGTACGTGTGTGTGTGTGTGTGTGTGTGTGTGTGTGTGTGTGTGTGTGTGTGTGTGTGTGTGTGTGTGTGTGTGTGTGTCGCTTTTTTTACAGTACGTCAACGCTGGACACGGAGGACCAAGGGTGTCGGTCCTGCTTTACGAAAATGCTTCACCATGAGCTTGGGGGGAAGGACGCCACAGACAGATGGACAGACGAAGTTATTGACAGCTACACCTAGTATCCGTAGCGGGGGGTGGGGAGGGAGGAGAGAGAGAGAGAGAGAGAGAGAGAGAGAGAGAGAGAGAGAGAGAGAGAGAGAGAGAGAGAGAGAGAGAGATGGATGAGGGCAATAATACAAGCAAATATAGAGAGGAGTTCACTTTACTACACGCATACACACTTGATCGCCCCTTTCAGCGTTAATGAGGTAGCGACAGGAACAGACGAAGAAAGGTCCCATCCGCTCCCATCCGTTCTCAGGCTGTCATGTGTAATGCCTCGAAACCACAGCTCCCTATCCACATCCAGGACCCACAGACCTTTCCATGGTTTACCCCGGACGACTTCGCATGCTCTCGTTCAGTCCACTAACAGCACGTCAACCCCTGTTTACACATCGTTCCAATTCATTCTATCCCGTTCATGCCTTTCACCCTCCTGCATGTTCAGTCCCCAATTGCTCAAAAATCATTTCCATTCCATCCAACCATCTCCAGTTTGGTCTACCGCTTCTCCTTCTTCCCTCACCTCTGACACATATATCCTCTTTGTCAACCTTTCCTCACTCATTCTCCCCATATGTCCAAACCATTTCAGCACACCGTCTTCAACTCTCTAAACCTCACTCCTTTTCATCACTACATCTCTCTCTCTCACACTTTTATTACTTGCTCGATCAAAGCACTTCATTCATACTGTATACCGTCCTTAAACATTTCACTTCCAGCACGTCCACACTCCTCCGCCGAAGCAACTAAGGCCCTCATCGCCTTACCTAAGCCAGGTACACATTTCACCGACCAAACACCTATGGGTGGAAGAACTGCTGGATTGACTGTGGGTCAACTGCCGCAACCAGGATTCGAACCTGTGCGCTCGTTCACATCTGAATGAAGGTATCAACTTCGACATATCACCCACAAATAAAACACAAGCAAGAATGTTTATGAAGGACAATGCCATTTCAGCTGAAAAGAAGCAAAAAGTATAATGATAATAATAATAACAATAATAATAATAATAATAATAACAATAATAATAATAATAATATTAATAACAACAACAATCAATAATAATAATAATAATAATAAAATAATAATAATAATAATAATAATAATAATAATAGTAATAATAATAATATCAAAAATATTGTAATTATTATTATGATTATCATTAGCATAGAAAACGTGGATGAGGCACGCATCAAAATTGTTAATTAGGTCTCGATGCCATCAACCCCGAGCCTCAATTACGTCCAACATAAATTATGAATACTCGGGGAGAGCAGTCAACCCTCCACCCTTCTCTTCCAACCCTCCCCACGCACACACTCACACACACACACACACACACCCTCACCCCTAAAGATCATTTATCATAGTTTGGGCTGCGTCCATTTTCTCACACCCCCTCCCCCTCCCCTCCCCACAAAGCCAGGCACCCCCCCACCCCAACCGGGGTCAACCTGCTCTCTACCTCTGACCTTTACACTAAGATGGGTGAGAGGGAGGGGAGGTTAGGGATGGGGGAAGGAGTATCGAAGGCAAAGGGAGGGTGACCTTTGAGTGTGAGAGGAAGCGTAAGCGTAAAGAAAAAGAGGGAGGTATAGGTGCGTATGGGTGGTGCGTATGTGTGGTGATAGTGGGGAAAAAAAAAAAGACGCATTTCGGAGCGTAAGATAAAGAAAATTAAGACGATAAACAAGGTGGTTGATTAGAGCACAGCCAACAAGAAACGGTGATAAACAGCAAAGAAGGGAGAATAAATTGGAATAAAAAGGAGAAAGAAAAGAAAAATGGTAGGAGAGTGGGGTTTACCTGGAAAAACACGGGTGTATTCTATAATAAAAGAGGGAGGATGAGTAATGGCCATTAAACCAGGGAAATAATAAACCACCGTAAATGAAACCACTGTAAATATATATGGTGAACTGCTTGTCAATATGTGACATGAAAAAGGAACGGTGACTGGGAAAATCCTTTCGTAGAAAAAGAGTGAAAAAACGTGCGGGCATTATGCACTACGTAACAGATAGGCGTGCAGAAGAGAGGCCACTCGCCCAGCAAGAGACAGGCCACAGAAGCAGTCGTCCTTTTATCGTCAGTCTGGGGCCAGGTTCACAGCCTGTCACTCGACCCCGTCCCTCACGCCCCCGAGGGGGGAGAGAGAGAGAGAGAGAGAGAGAGAGAGAGAGAGAGAGAGAGAGAGAGAGAGAGAGAGAGAGAGTCACCTGCATCTACGGCCGACATCCAACCCAGGTATATGCCAACTGCCCACCCACACACATCACACGGTTCTACATCTTGGCAGGATAACAGTTAAGCAGGCTCTATATAGGCTTGCATGGGATCACTGAAGTATATATATAAAGGACGTGAAGAAGATGGAGGAGGAGGAGTTAGGAGGAGGAGGAGAACGACTGTCATAGAAAATGGGTTCGATGAAATCCGTCTTATGATAATATGGACACTTCTGTCATGGTGAACCAGATAAGTGTTATCTCTAAAGAACTGTTGAACCTTATAGGCCATGGCACAGGTGAATATAAATGGATCCAAATAAAGCTAATCACATGATAAAATGTTCAAAATGCATAATTCATACGAAAGCAGGAAACAGCAGCATCTCCTGCCTTCCTGGTCTATTAACTCCTTTTGACATCGCTACTCCTACTTATCCAACCCAAGAAGCTAATTACTTATAATCTTCACCCTTATCACTTACCACGACCAGCGCGCTTGAATATAAACACAGACTGAAAATAACACAGCCCAGTGCATCTACACTGACGTCTCGCTCAACTCAGCCACTGGGAGGGCAGATAGTCCTGCTATCTGTGACCCAGCCCAGTGGTAATAGATTCGAGATAAGTTAAACTAAACAACTGAGCATCTACCCTACAGAATTACGTTAAGATAAACAACTGAGCATCTACCCTACAAACTGAATTGTCCGTCATACAAATCATTCCTGATATTACTGCCACAGACAGTTCAATAATCTTCGATTCTTTATCCTCACAATTTGCCCTTAACACTATGAGATCAGAATGTAACACGTTGGTTTCAGAAGCCAGAGACGAAGAGATTCAAACCAATTTGTTATAATTTCTCTTCTCGTATAGGCCTTCGTGAGCATGATACACCTGACGCTCTGGCCAAACTTGTACATTTAGCTGGTAAATATTACGTAATGAACCAACATGGTAAAAACCTATGTAATATCTCACTGAGTGTCTGACAAAAGAGCTTTTGTGACGTCTGTACACCCTTTGCGCTACCGCTCACAGGAGGAAGCATGGGCTTCACAGTAAAAGTTTACCCGGTATGCCGGTACAAATCAATAGATGTGGGTAACATTCCACCCAGACTCGATCCCCCATATAAGCAACGTTCCTGGAGGTCCTTGAATGCTCTCGTGCAATCCTCTCTATTGTGGCCGTCTACTCACTCAAAGTCGCGGAATTCAGTTATGAGAAGTTAATTAATCTAAAATCGTCGACCTTCGTTCTCCCAGAGTTCTTCCACTGGTTTTTACGAGGCTACAAAACTCCTCGTGAACATTTCTCGACCAAACTGGACAAGGTGGAGAAGTCTTCCTTTGCGAACGAGTCCTCTCAAAATCTCGAAGTCATCGTTTCTATTCTTACGTGGATGAACGTCATTTTCTTTTTTTTTCTTTTTGCGAGGCTGAGCCGCGGGTTACGTCAACCAGCAACCCGTCCAGACAGACGCTGTCACTAGCGAGACTGAGACGACAAATGTGTTTTAATTAAATCTCGCAGTCACCCTTTGCGCCGCTTCTTCGTCTTCTTCTTCCCCATGAGCACCCTGTAAGGGGTAGTGAGAGAGGAGTTGAATGGTTGAGGAGGGGGAAGGGTATATATCTGGACCTACCATTCTGCTAGGGGGAAGGGGGGACGAGTTGGTCTGGGGGAAGGGGGAGGACGAGTTGGTCTGGGGGAAGGGGAAGGGGGACGAGTTGGTTTGTGGGAAGGGGGGGACGAGATGGTTTGGGGGAAGGGGAGGACGAGTTGGTCTGGGGGAAGGGGGGACGAGTTGGTCTGGGGGAAGGGGGGGACGAGTTGGTCTGGGGCAAGGGGGGCGAGTTGGTCTGGGGGAAGGGGGGGACGAGTTGGTCTGGGGGAAGGGGAAGGGGGACGAGTTGGTCTAGGGGAAGGGGGGGACGAGTTAGTCTGGGGGAAGGGGAGGACGAGTTGGTCTGGGGGAAGGGGGGACGAGTTGGTCTGGGGGAAGGGGAAGGGGGACGAGTTGGTCTGGGGGAAGGGTGGACGAGTTGGTCTGGGGGAAGGGGAAGGGGGACGAGTTGGTCTGGGGAAAGGGGGCAGAGTTGGTCTGGGGGAAGGGGAAGGGAGGGACGAGTTGGTCTGGGGGAAGGGGAAGGGAGGGACGAGTTGGTCTGGGGGAAGGGGAAGGGGGACGAGTTGTTCTGGGCGAAGGGGGGACGAGTTGGTCTGGGGGAAGGGGAAGGGAGGGACGAGTTGGTCTGGGGGAAGGGGAAAGGGAACGAGTTGGTCTGGGGGAAGGGGAAGGAGTTGGCCTGGGGGAAGGGGAAAGAGTTGGTCTGGCAACTCGAGGTCAACACTGGACAGCAGCTCTTCGCCAAGGTCCCTTTCTGGTGGATCAGTACTAGTCGTTACGGAAAATTACAGGATCATCATCAAAGAGCAGTGGGAGGTCCTTGATGGTTGACGAAAAGGTAACCCTACGTAAATAGCTGCTCGTCAGAAAAGGCCTCCGAGCAACAAGAAGACTGAGGGAAGGAGAGGGGAAACAGAGAAAGGAAGGAGGTGGCATAACGCGAGAGATGGGTAACTGGGAAGTAAGGAGGAGGAGGAGGAGGAGGAGGAGAAGGGGTAGAGGAAAAAGTAGGGAAGTAATCATAAGTAGACTGGAGACAAATGAAGCGGGAATGAGGAAAGATATGGATGACGTCGAAGAAGAAAGCTGAAAGTTTTTTTTTTCACATCAGACACTGCAACTCCAATATATAAGTTACCATCTAGCTTAAGAAATTCATCAGCGAAAAACTGAAATAAACTGTTTCTTTTAACGGCTTTTTACAGTCTGTTGGGTCTTCGTTTGCTTATGTAGGAAGATTAAGCACAATTAGGCTTGAGAAGTTCAAGTCGAAAGCTGGAAACATCAATAAAGAACACACTCCAAACCCTAAAGGTTCAAGAACCACAACAGTAAAGTAAAAATAGCAGATTCGTACCCTCCGGGCCCTCGTCTACTCACTCTTGCGGGGGGGGACTGAGGTGCCGAAGACCATAGACTGTTTTTGACCTTTGGACTCGGGCTTGCACTGAGCAGACGTTCCGAAAAACAACAACAAACCCTTGTTACGTTTCATCGGAGAACTGTGGTATAACCAAAACGTTTTTTGGCATACACTACACGTTGCTGGGTCATACAACAAAACCACAAGTAATTAAGACACGCAATACAACGAAACGTTGCTCGATACGCAAACGGAACACGACGTTCCGCGACACGCAACACAATCAAACATTTCTAAACAGGGGACAAATAAAAGCTTCCGGACAGGCAATAAAAGTTAAACGTTGGTGGACGGGCAATAAAAACCCAAACGTTCGCTGGACATGCAATAAAGCCAAACGTTGCCGGATATCCACACGCTGCAAGACAATGGGTAAAAAATGTCGTTTTTCAAACGTTGCCGGACATCCACAGGCTGCAAGACAATGGGTAAAAAATGTCGTTTTTCGACGGGCGACGGTTGACTCATCAGTTGCGCGAGGCCTCCACTTCGTCAGTATAACCTGACCTCTTGGCTTTGGTACTGGGAACGGAGTTCCGGTGAGCCAAGGCCTCGCCAACATGACCTGACCTCTGGGCTTCGGGGCAGGGAACGGAGTTCTGGTGAGCCAAGGCCTCGCCAACATGACCTGACCTCTGGGCTTTGGTGCAGGGAACGAAGTTCTGGTGAGCCAAGGCCTCGCCAACATGACCTGACCTCTGGGCTTTGGTATTGAGAGCCGTCTCATGACCCAGGCCTCGCCAGCTCCCCTCCCTCACGATCCTCCCGACTCCCACAATCATTTCCTCACCCTATAATCATCCTCTCTCTCTCCCACATTTCCTCCAACAATCTCCCACCCTCGCTCTCCCACCAGTGAAGTTCCTCGTCCCCACCGGGAGTAGTAAGCCGCCCATCACCTCCCACTGCCCGTAATGACGTCAGGTCGCACCAGAAGTAACGACCTTGAGACAGCAATTACAAAAAAGAGCCCACAGCACCGTGAATGCCTCAGACACATCGTGGATTTCCTTCTTAATGAACCTCCGTAATTTGTGGCCCCGAGATAACGAAGCTCATTAATGATTACACACAAAACACAAACACCGGACTTAATTTCTCACAAACAACACGTAACAGGTGGCTTTTATTAGATACATAAACAACCTAATTGGGGTGGGAGAGCCATTAGCGAGATCCTGCAGGCTATTACGAAGCAAAGGGGCGTAGGAACAGCTAATGAATTACAGGAATCCTTAAGAGTCGTAGGGAAAAAAACCGTGTAGTAGCTGGATCTTCCGTCCTCCCTCCTGACGCGGGCCCTTTCGTCTTATGAATCCCAAAAGGGCGGAAATGTGGGCGAAGAGTGTCTTGTTGGTATATCTGGCGGCGACAATCCTCGCTGGTATGAGTACATCTACCGACGGCATCCAAAGAATTACGGAGTCGTCTTCAGTCAGTCTCTCCGCTGTCGCGTAAACCACGCAGACTTTGAGATCGTGAAGAACTCGACACAGCGTGAGCGAGAGAGAGAGAGAGAGAGAGAGAGAGAGAGAGAGAGAGAGAGAGAGAGAGAGAGAGAGAGAGAGAGAGAGAGAGAGAACGTTCAAAAGGTTCGCTGAAGACCTTTTTTTTTTCGTTTTGGAGAGCTTCTGCACTCAAGAGGCGACAGACGGGGGAGACGATGCAAGTCAAAATCGGGAGCAGGAGGAGGAGAAGGAGGCGGAGGAGGGAAGGGCAGGTTGTATTCTTCAGCCACACTCCGAGAGGAGGATTAGTAGGAGCCATGGCATCTAAGACCCGGAGTATGTCAAAGGCGACACCATCATCCCCAGACGCAGGTGGCCCTGCCTTGAGAAACGTGCACGTCGCAGCTCTTCACAAGTGACCGGAATACTGTCCACATCTCAAGTCTGATCGCTGAGCAGGCAATTTCTACGGTCAAGCCTCTTTTGACATCAGTCTGGCGCAGGGAATCCTGAATATAATGAGGCAGTGCAGTGTTTCGTGGCTGTGTACATCACTGCAGTGCCAGATCATTACGTAGTCAAATGGTTGGCGGTCTTTTGTATGGTTGGCGGTCTTTTGTATGGTAAGAGGTCTTTTGTACGGTTGGTGGTCTTTTGTATGGTAGGAGGTCTTTTGTATGGTTGGCGGTCTTTTCCCTGTGGACACTAATGCCTTTCAGGAAACGATGTCAGCGGTCAGTTCGCACTTGGTCCTTCATCTCGTGTAATTCCCCTTTTAAGCTTTCAGAAATGAGGAGGAGAGGATCATCATTCCGACCTTGGTGATCGTTGTGTACCGAGACTCGAACCTATACTTCAAGGTCTTGCAATCTCACATCTCTACTGAGCCAGGGGTTCTAAAGCCTCCTCATTTTCTTCCTCTTCTGGCGTGTCCGCAACGCGCAGTGGTCATGGAAGTTGTCAATAGCCTTAATGATGTCAGGAGAGGAGGAGGAGTCCAGATCTCTGGGTCTATCCTCGGTGTACCATTTGCCAAGTTCATCAATAGGCAAATCGCAGAGGTTCCGGGGGATAAAGGTGCGTCGTCTGACGTGTGGGATATTATGGAGTCCATGATATTGTACGTTTAAGAGAATAGGGAGAGTTATCAGGTATAAGGTCACGTACTACAGACACATACACACACACGAGTGTGTACAAGACTTAGAGCCATGTCGAAGATCAAGCTTGACAGCCACCGAGGATGTAGAATAGTGAGCGAGGCCGTGACCACTGGTGGATGAGAAGACTGGGACCACTTCGAGTGGGTGGCGTGAGGTAAGGTTCCCCTTGTATGGACGAGCACCGCAGATCTGGGAGAGGGAAGTTGCGTTCTTTACCTGATGTAATACAGGCATTACAGATGTAAAGGTGAGCAATTACTGATGATAACTTAGTAGATAGAGGTTATGAGGGGAGTCAGATGCACAGATAAGAGATCATGATGGACGCTACTCTGGACAGAAGTGACCAGGCCATTTCTCCCAGTGTTCCTGCAGGTGGACTACGTCAGGTTGGTTACGTTGTGCACTGTAACTTACGTCTTTTCTTTTTTTTACGACTATCTATATCCCAAGAGAAGATCTTATACTATCGTTCAAGGGGCCGTACCTATACTGAATGTATCCAATACACTCGGTTCGAAAGGCGAAAAACACCCTCCTCCCCACACAATACCCTTCGTCTCACACCGGTGGGGCGAATCCACACACACACACTAAACCGCTTCTCATAAATCCAGGCTTTACAGGACAGCATCAGAACCTGCCTCACGCGGCCCGACATGCTGGTGGACTCAAGAGGGGTCGGGGGATACCTGCTTGCCTTGCCTCACCAACACACACCCGCTCCCCACTCCTTCATGCTCAGCAGATCTCTGTTGGAGGAGGTGAGCGGGAAGGGGACGACAAGTGATTTGTCTGTCTGTCTCAATCTCTTACGGTTCTGTCCACTCATCTCTTTTGACCGTTTCTTGTTTCTCTCTGTTTTTCTCTCTTTTCAGTCCTTCCCTTCCAAGTCTTAACCTCTTCTCCCGCACTCTTGTCTCTCTTCATTCCCTCCGTACATAGATCTTCCTTCTTCCTCCAATGTATCTTCACTCATTCTTTCTCATCGTTCCTCGAGAGAGAGAGAGAGAGAGAGAGAGAGAGAGAGAGAGAGAGAGAGAGAGAGAGAGAGAGAGAGAGAGAGTGAGTTAAGATAGGCTACTGAAGACGTGAGAGACGCCGCCGTGAAGGAGTGATTTCATCTCCCTGGGGAGATAACACACACACACACACACCCAACACCACACCTGCCCATCTGGGGACACGACGGGGTGCTTTAGGTGGCTACATCACTCCCCACTCTTTCAATAATAATAATAATAATAATAATAACAATAACAACAACAACAACAATAATAATAATAATAATAATAATAATAATAATAATAATAATAATAATAATCAATAATTTCAAGGGTGGATTTCTGTGATCTGCATTTTAAGGCAATATCTGAAAATGTTTATATATCCTTGCAAATCATAGACTTTCCAAAAACGCTTGTCCACCGCCCAATATACATTTTCAAAGGCGACGTCTCACTTACATTCTAGTACTTTGTCATCTCTTCTTTGGTCTTGATTACCATCTGCAGACGTCTGGGCAGGGAACTGGCAAGGTTCTTGAAGTATTGTAGGTCCATGTTTTGGATCCATAGAGTCTTGATCTGAGTAATTAACGGCATTTTCATCCTTCCAGGCGAGAAGTCGGATTTTCTCAGGAGGTTTCGGATTTTTCTCCTCCTTAAATAGGCAAGATCCAAACACCTTGAAGCACAGGCGGAAGAAATTCAGCATCCACAAGCACAATTCCCAAAATGAAGTGGCAGCCTGGAAGTGTAAAGAAAGAGCATCGTTCCCTCAAGATAGCCTGAGGTACACTGAGGAGGGTCGCTGGTGCTCATACCGTTTCACACACTTGTCTCAGCAACAAGATGTACGATGATCTCATCCTGAGAACGTTATATGCATGTACCCACAATAAAGCTTAGCCGCGTATCGCCTTCGAAAATATACTGTGTAGTTCTATATATCTTCTTCTCCCTGCTAACCTTATATTCATCCCGTTAACCCCCGAAACTTGTTAAAGTTGTCTGCCCACATCTCGTACATTTACCTTTCAACCTTTAACGATCTCCCACTCAAACCAGTTAAGTACCATTACATCCACTGAAGACAGCCACTGATGGTTTTCATCCAATTACCGAAGCTCACTAGCCACACCACACTTTTTTTCCCCCCAATTTCATAGTTTACAGCGGGACGGGCGAGAATATCTCCAGTCTCGCACAGCAAGAATCTTGTTTTCTCTATACTGACACGGAGAGAAAGTTTCATACAGTGGTGTGTGTAGGAACTATTGCACAGGGGATAAGTGGAAGTCCTACTACACAATAGTACAATGAGCAACTACTCCACAGTGGTAGGTGGAAGCATTGCCCCCACAGTGGCACACGTAGTGCCATCAGTG
Organism: Panulirus ornatus; assembly: GCF_036320965.1. Taxonomy (NCBI): domain Eukaryota; kingdom Metazoa; phylum Arthropoda; class Malacostraca; order Decapoda; family Palinuridae; genus Panulirus; species Panulirus ornatus. Next base: position 10,407,988 of record NC_092229.1, read on the forward strand.
GTACCAACAAGAACCATCTGTCCAGTGGAACGAACAACAAAGGTACATCATAGTCGGTTGGTTACGATCCGTTCCACAGCGGGCCGGGCAAGCACCAGTCCGCAAACAGAATGGTTCCAAGAGGCGGGAGATCTCGCCAGGTACAAGTGCCGCGCAACGAACAAGAACTGACCCCCAGCAGGCAAGTCAGAAATTACTCCACGGTCATAAAAAAGCCAGTCAGGTCCTGTTCTAAAAGTGGAACGAGAAAACTGGTGCACAAGGGGAAGCGTAGCCCAGCCTGTAAGAATCTTTTCACGATGGAGCAAGGGAAGCGATCTACCTACACACTCACGTACACATATGGGAAAGATTCCCTCCAGCCCGGGGTTCGTATCTCGGTATGTGACTGAGCATCCCTGATGCTCATTTGGTCGAGGAGGTTGCCGGTTTCAGCCACCAGCCCGCCTCCTCCTCCTCCTCCTCCTTTCTCCTTGCATAATCAAGCGTAGGCGAGGTAGATTTGAATGCATCTTCACGCAGCTTACCTAGTGGTCTTTTTATAAGAAATAAAGCTTCTTATCTATCCAACTTTTCCTCTACGTTTCAATGGATTTGGTTCCACATGCTTCTGCGTCTGGTGCCGCTCCAGTATGCAAAACTATCACTGGCATGTTAGGTTAAAGGTCTCCCATTATTTACGACATATATCACCCGCGTCTACGCTCCCATTCATGACGTCTCAGATCCTTTCTGCATCTTTAGTGACTCAGCTCTGACTTCCCCGAGACTTCAAGAAGGTGATGTTGGCACAGAGCAAGTCAGGGGTCACAGGACTTGACTTATTTACCTTTGAATCATGTAATCGGTTACTTTTGCTGAGGAACAGCTAGCCACTGGTGGCTCGTGTTCCACAAAAGTGAGGTTCTCCATACAACTTACTTGGTCCTCAAACGCACCATCCCCCCTCACAGATCTAGGTCTCCATATGACAACTCGATCCTTAAACGCACCTCCTCACAGATCTAGACAACTCGATCCTCAAACGCACCTCCTCACAGATCTAGACAACTTGATCCTCAAACGCACCTCCTCACAGATCTATGGAACCCAGTTGCGACTACGCTCCTTACGAACCTTCTGAGTAATTCTGCAGTTGAGGGGTTGAAGGATTTTCCCTCGCACGTGAAGATCATACCTTTTTCTGATAACCGAATGAAGGGCGATGCATGTCTGTCTGTAGCTCTGCCGCGTCTTCGACTGGTGAGCCTGTAATACTAATTCTTGTATCATCCGCAAAAGGCGAGATGCAGCTATCATTCTGTCCACGAAAGTAATAAGACTTGATGATGAGGAGAGATTCCTCAGTAGCCGGAGCTTTTAACAGTGGAATCGGTGGGGTTTGCCTGACGATCACTTCTATGCTCTGAGATCAGTTTGCTTGGAGGAAGAGCATCCATCCTGGTCTGTTTTCCCATCTGTGCCCAATTCGCCAAAAACTATACCTTGACCACAATTGTCCCGAGGTCTCAAGCGATGGCTATAAGATCAGCATGAACTGGCTGCCTTCTACTGTATGAATGACCCTTATACACTGGTCAAGAGGCGGAAAACTGAGGTGATATACCAGAGCAGGAGAAAGGAAAAGACAAAGACACACACACACACACACACACACACACACACAGACACACACACACACACACACACACACACACACACGAAGAAACAAAGTGATTCCCAAAAGATGTGGGTGACTTGAACCAGCATCAGTCACAGACTCTGTGTGAATGTCAAGAAACAAGCTAATCAGGTATAGAGAATCAAGCACCACACACAAGCTCACAACGCTCACGTCCTGGATTTTGCGTGGTCAGCGATTCTACGTATATTCCGGAATCGTCTGATTTCTTAACACTCGTATACATTTATGACCAGTGATGATTCTACTGATCTTCGTCTTTCAAGAATCATTTTGCTCCTCCCTCTACGATCAGATGTTGATCCTCGTTCGTTTTCTATATCTGGTACATCACAGTTTATCATGTTACCATAAGGAATGCCGAGGGCTTTCGCTAAGGGTTTCCTGCACTTGTGTTATCAAGAAGGAGCTTCAAGACTCTGGTCCTGGAACAAAGCTTGCTGTCAGGCCTTCAACTCACCGGAACGAAAACACGATAGCGAGTGAGGAAAGATCTTAACTCCTTTTCTACATCCAAAGACAATTCAACACTCTCGGTCCAGAATGCAATTCTTCTTCTGTCGTTCTTTTACATTCGCATGTTTCGTGAATACATGGGATGCTTTTCGACAATGGTATCCATAAACTGGTTGAGGGGGAACTGTAATTATGTATCTAAAGTAATTCCCAGTGCTATTATTGACGTTAATTCTTTTGGAGAATTATTTTCTGGTGTTGACTTGGGGAAAACTTGTTAGCGGAACCTTATATTCTTTTGTCAACGAAGGTTAATCTTAATTATTCTTGTTAATTATCAGCAACCACAATATTCTTTTATATCTTCCACCTTAAATGTGGCACAATGAAAGTTCCTACAGAAACATATCTACATCAATGAGGGACATGATGCCCAGCGCAGACTTCTCTGATCTTCAACTGTTTTGTAATTACATATGACGTCTAGTTCATAAGTGTAACGTCATTCGTGGAACTCGACACCTCAGTGCAAATGAGTCAAAGACGAGAGCGAATTCCAACCATCAAGGCTTCAGTTCTGGTCCATTTGCAGGGAAATGTGGAAGGAAATCCACGCTTCATCGCTCTACAATCCTTCGTATCAGCTGCTGTCAGAGCTGCTAGCATTTACACAGGTTTACCACAGGCACAAGTGAGAGAATCCAGTCTCTCTGCCAACAGATGGACGGATATATACACACATGGTACTCTATACCAAGCGAGTTTGACGTCCACGAATGCTGGCGAAACGAAGGCTTCGCATTTGGCTGGATTCCTGGAAATGTCTAGTGTGTGACGATGTTTTACATATTATGTTTCTTGTTGCTTCCTATTTCCATAGCTCAATGGTTTTTCTTTAGGCAACAATTATCCTCTTGGCTGGAAGGCTTTGGCTTCGTGCAGCCCAGCGGGTCTCTCTGGAGCATCAAATGGCCGGAGTTTGACTGGAGGGAGGAAGACAATTTCAAGTTATTGACCATGGTTACGTTGCGGGATAAAGCCTTACTCACTCCAAGCGACGCCAAACACCTTCCTAAGTAAGCCTCACTCACTCCAAGCGACGCCAAACACCTTCCTAAGTAAGCCTCACTCACTCCAAGCGACGCCAAACACCTTCCTAAGTCCCTCGTACCGCAGCAATGAGCAGTAGATGATGACATATCTACGATCTAACAGCTACAGGCACTGCAGGAGGGAGATCTACGAGAGACAAGAACCGTGCCGTCCGTCAGTTGCCGAATGCGTGGCAGTGGCAGCCATCGCTGGCACAGAGGCGAGATGCAGTCGCCACCAGCCGACACGGGAACTTTACCCCTCCCTCCTCACACGTCAGCCCCGCACGGGAAAAGGTACGGGATGTGCAGAAGGGTAATAGCGATGCGATTTTTTTTGACCGACGGGAGTTTTAAACAGATTCCAAATGTCGATCCCCTATTTCAAATAGAGGTGGTAGCGTTACCTAATGATGATGTCTATCAAATACATTCTATATAGGTAATCGAATTAAGTATTAAGTTCCTTATGTAAAGTAATCTGTTCAATTCCTATAGGTTAATACGACAGCTCTCTGCTATACTAAACGCAGTTAATAAATATATTAAAAAAAAACGCATACTACTTCGTGAGGGCAATAAATAACCAAACGGTTACTACGTTTAGCAAGGCGTAAACAAAACATCTGAACATCTTTCGAGTGCTGGTTGCTGAAACAGTAACCTATCAACAACTTCAAATGTAAAGATGGAATGTGAATCAAATTCATAACAGGACAAAGCTAGATCTATACCTAACATACAAATGACGAGTCGAACTTCAGTTATGAGCTAAACACTTGGATTCTCGTCTACATCAGCTGATCCATGTTTACATTCCAACGACCACATAAACATTACTACGGACATCAGCTGATCCATGTTTACATTCCAACTACCACATAAACATAACTACGGACATCAGCTGATCAATGTTTACATTCCAATTACCACAAACATAAATACAGACATCAGCTGATCAATGTTTACATTCCAATTACCACAAACATAACTACGGACATCAGCTGATCTATGTTTACATTCCATCTACCACATAAACATAACTACGGACGCAGTATCGTTGCTCTTACTGAAATTCCCTAAAACAATCGAGACGTTTTCTCTCTTTTTTTCCCCCCTTCCTCCTCCTCCCAAAACGAGAAAGAAAGCCATAAAATCAGTGATTCAGCGGACGGGTCAAACCAGACTATAAAACTGATCGAGCAATTTATGGCACAGTGGGAAGCAAAATTGTCTTGGGTTCATGGTCTCCTAGCAGTCTCGCACGAAACCAAGGAACAAAACAGCTCACGAAACGTAGTCGACAGCTTTGCTCACGTGATTTCAGCATCACAAGCAGATTAAGCTGGATAACGTACAATTAACAGGAAGATAAAAGACAAAAAAAAAATATGAAGCCATGAGCGGTGACTACTGTAAGTTTTGTAAGTTGGTTTAACTTGAGGACAAGTGTTCGACCATCCTTGAGCATGACGGCTCGATCATCGAGTGCGACTGAGTATTGTACGATCCCAGAACACGACAGCACGAGCAATGAGCACGACGGTACGAGCCTCCAATGATAATAATGGCCCTGGCCTCAGATCCGACACTTGTCGAAGTGATGGGTTCTGCCTTCGTCTACTCCAAGGGTCGTAGTAGTACTGTAGCAACGCGGTGCTCAAGAGTCGTACTTTGAGCTCAAGGGCAGTACCTCCGCGCTCACAAGCGTCGTACCTTTGAGCTCCAAGATCAAATGGTCGTGCTCAAGGCGTTAACTCCGAGCAGATATCACTGAATTGTAAATAAATGTAATAGTCAGCCTTCATGTGTATCATTCACAAAAAATGCATCGAAAAAAAAGTAACTACGATGAAATGTATATTAAAATGTTGATAAGACGCTATATACATCGACCCTTCCTGGAGTTCATTGTTTCTTGCAGGCACCAGCAGACAAGTGGACGAGACACTGTGCACCACTTGGAACTTGCCACATCTGACGGCCACACTGCTCTATATAATAGCGAGACCTGATCGCCAGTTTATGTCCAGCTTTTAGACACAAATGTCTCTCTCTTCGAGAAGGCGTATCACAGAGCGGGGCAGCGGCTAGGGAAAATGTACGGGGACACGAAAGGGCTTTATCACGTATCTCCAATGAAAACATGTGATATTATAACATATCCTCTAAACTTCACTTCAGACGCGTGGTGGTAACCTTGCCAAAACATCCCTCCCACCCCGACCATCGATTCGAACCGAAGCTTCGGCGACGTAGACACCCACCCACACACACAGTGCACGTATGGCCCATGGATGGCCTTGCAGACAGAGTGGACATAAGAGAATATACAGAAGGACAGGAGGGGAAAGACATGAATGGCCTCTCTTTGGTTGGGAGACGCAGTGGCAGTGTCATGGTAAGCAAACATACTTGCGTACTATGGCAAGTTTTCTTGGGTGTTCTTCGAAGAAGAGGAATGGAGGAGATAGAAAAAAGAAATTCAAACAAAATTAAGAGCATAGAAAACAGAAACGCAACTAAACCAGCATAAAAAAACCAAACCAACGAAACCAGAGAACGGGGCATTCCCAACATGAGGTAAAGGGGGTGGGAGGGTATCAAACAATGAATGACGTATTAAATAGTGGAAGGCCAAACTGAAAGACTCCTTCCAAAAAAAAAAAAAAATCCATTCAAAAAGGATCATCAGATTCACCTGATGGCTCTGATAAAAGTAGAATCCCTCACAATTACTTTACGGACCTGAATATTCCACGGGGAAGACTAAAAGATGCAACTAGAAGTGCGAAGGGAGGAGAAGCAGGAGGATCCAATCCTCTCCGAAAGTGGGTCTGAATCTCTCTGGCGAGCCTCAACAGAGAGTCGGACATGAATACGAATAACAACGAGGGTGTCTAACCACTTAAGAAATCATCTGTGGGGGAGTAAACTTAGATCTGGATGGGAGGAAGTCGACACTGAACCTTAAGTCCATTTTCCCTGCGTTCAAGTGAACTCCCTTTTTCCAACCTCTCCATGAACACACTTGAATCAAGTGTGTGTGTGTGTGTGTGTGAGAGAGAGAGAGAGAGAGAGAGAGAGAGAGAGAGAGAGAGAGAGAGAGAGAGAGAGAGAGACAGACAGAGAGAGACAGAGAGAGAGACAGAGAGAGAGAGAGAGAGAGAGAGAGAGAGAGAGAGAGAGAGAGAGAGAGCACCACCATCAATTCTAAACTTAAATACTTCCACAATCAGAGGAGTGGAAAATGAGAAGCCACGTTATTCCTCTTCGGGAAGAGCGATCGAACACTGTTCGAGTACGCGGCTAACGAGGAAAATACACCCGGGGAAATAAAAAGAAAAAAAAAAAGGGACCTCAATGCCAAAGGGAGATGCATGGGGTTGTAAATGGCCGAAGCCGTTCGACTGTTTCCAGATCATAAATTGGAATACCAAAGGGTAAAGGAACATGGAGGAACGTCCCAAGGGTTTTTGGACACAAGGAGGGAGTTAATTAATGTACGTCGCTGGCGAGGAACACAGTGGGGAACGGAAGATAAGAGGCGTGGCTCAACGAAGGGGGGGGAAAAAGAGAAGATAAGGAGTACCTTATTAAGGGAAGAGAGGATAAGGAGAAGAGGCTCGACAGGGGAAGGGAGAAAAAACAGGAATCATGAGAGAGAGAGAGAGAGAGAGAGAGAGAGAGAGAGAGAGAGAGAGAGAGAGAGAGAGAGAGACAGACAGACAGACAGACAGACATACAGACAGACAGAGTTGAGATCTGGGGCGAGATGAGGCGATAATGGAAGAAAACGAAAAAAAAAAAGTGCGTGTGTGTGAGTAAAACGATGAAACGAAATCGGAGAGAAAAGAAAGAGAGAAACAAAGTGGGGTAAGTGATAATAGATACTACAGGTATTATAACACAGGAAAGGAGGAGCGCGAGAGAAAAAAATCATAATCATAAAAAGATAAAGGTGATGAAAAAGAAAACGAATGGACGTGATTAAGAGAAAATGGAAAAAGAAAACGAATGGACGTGATGGAGAAAATGAAGGGTGGGGAATACAGAGTATGTAATTTGGGAAGGGCGAGACATAATATATCACATAATTAAAAATATATATGAAGCGGGACACGACGAAAAAGTATTATACAGAAGAAGATATATATATAAAACCACACAATGAAAATCTTACGAATGGAGAAAAAAGATTGAAAAAGGGAATTGTAAGGAGAGAGAGAGAGAGAGAGAGAGAGAGAGAGAGAGAGAGAGAGAGAGAGAGAGAGAGCTATAAAAGTGAGGAAAACGACTTTATTAAACCTTACTAAGGCAGACCGGGATCCGGCCAAGCTAGATAGAAAGAATATACGTTTTCTTACTCCCACTGACACAGCAATGGTCGCTGAGAGAGAGAGAGAGAGAGAGAGAGAGAGAGAGAGAGAGAGAGAGAGAGAGAGAGAGAGAGAGAGAGAGAGAGAGAGATGCATCTCTACTTACCCCACGGGGCCTTGGCTACAAACACCGACAATCGAGGCTTACCTGTAAGAACAGAAAATACAACGATTAATACACAAGTCACACATTTCCCTACGTGCAGACAATGCATACTCATATTACATGTAATAAAATAGGGTAAAAAACACATATATATACATCAGTGAAAAGCCAGACTGGAGATCGCGCACATCATCGTCAGGGAACCGACCGCCGTATTTCAGTCTCGGGTATCGAAGTCGGGTACAAAACTTCACTAAACACTCGCTTCATTATTCTTTACGCCACTGAGCACGATGGTAAAACATGATGGCCTGGGCCTCTCTGACCATGGCTGAGGGAGAGGCCAATCATACCCAAGGGTCGTACCGACGTGCTTAAGGCCAGGCCATCATACCCAAAGGTCGTCCCGACGTGCTCAAGGCCAGGCCAATCATACTCAAGGGTCGTACCGACGTGCTCAAGGCCAGGCCAATCATACCCAAGGGTCGTAACGACGTGCTGAAGGTCAGGCCAATCATACTCAAGGGTCGTAGCGACGTGCTGAAGGCCAGGCCAATCATACTCAAGGGTCGTACCGAAGCGCTCAAGGCCAGGCCAATCATACCCAAAGGTCGTACCGACGTGCTTAAGGCCAGACCATCATACCCAAGGGTCGTACCGACGTGCTCAAGGTCAGGCCATCATACTCAAGGGGTCGTACCAACATGCTCTATGGAGGTCACGTGTCAAAAAGACGACGTACAGTGAAAACGAGAGGCAATACCGTCACCACGTACACCGTCACCACGTACTATACAGCAAGTTTACGTTCTCCTCTTGAGGGACATTCCCTACACTATTCCACGCTTCTAAAAAAAAACACACACACCTCCTCCTCCCCCTTCGGATCATGGGAGCTGAGGAGCGCATCGTGCCCCAACGGGTAAAGGAAGGCTGTCGAAGTGGCCATCGAATTCATGTGCCAACTCTTGAATTAATTCCACCAACGCAACGCGCCCGTCTACCTCTTTCCTGCCCGTGCGCCTCTCTGCACTGGTCTTCATAGCCTCTCCCGGCCAGGACCCAGATCTCGCGTTACTCGAAGACCTCCTCAAAGCAGGACCTCCACTTGTCCTCGTTCCTCCGAGGGTGGCTGTAAAACACGAGTCATCTGCAGCCTCTTGGTAATGAGGTCCAGGCATAATTTATAAGCTCTCGGAGGGCATTCTTATTCTCGTCTCGATCGCTTGTTTACAGTCGGCCACATTAATTGCCCCCTTAAAAAAAACACCTGTTCTGTTTTAATAAGCTTCACGGCTTATCAGACATCTCTTGTATATACTACATGTAAATCAGGCCTCCAGCGTGCAATCGCCTCTCCCCCACAACTCCTCCTCCTCCCTTCAGCTGGATTTCTCTGATCCTAACTCGATCCACAGTCCACTCTCCTGCAGACCATGGTTCACGTCCACTCTCCAGCAGACCATGGTCCACGTCCACTCTCCAGCAGACCATGGTCCACGTCCACTCTCCTGCAGATCATGGTCCACGTCCACTCTCCTGCAGATCATGGTCCACGTCCACTCTCCTGCAGACCATGGTCCACGTCCACTCTCCTGCAGACCATGGTCCACGTCCACTTTCCTGCAGACCATGATCCTCCGCCACTGGATCATGATCCTCTCGGTGGATTATGATTCTCCGCAGGGTCCCGAGATCCTTCCACAGTGAACCATGATCTACCCCGGTGGATCACGACCCCTCGCGAGTGTTTATCTCCCCTAGTTACCCCTAAATGTTATAGTTACCCATTATATCTTATTCAGTTTTCTTTGAGAAATTGTATAGAAACTGGAAGATGGCCAAAGTCAAAGCCTCTCTCTCGGGAATGGCCCTAAGAGGAAGATATGATACAAAGCTGATGGTAAATGTGTAATGTAATCTGTACACATCTCAGTCATTTCAAACCCTTATGATATATAATTGAAGCCAGTGAATTTGCCAGGGTGATGTTAAATAAGGTAATATATAGAGAGAGATCTATGGATCAAGATTAATTGTAATAGCTATGTTACGGGATAGCCATGTTTATTTTGCTATTATAAATATATCTTTATAGATTTCTGTCTGTTTTTGGTATTTGACCAACTTGAAAAGAAGGAGAAGAGTACGTACAATCAAGGCCGTCAGCTGTCAGGAGATGTTAGCCAGACGGTAAGGGAATCTGTGTCTAGCCCAAATCTCTCTGTTAACAGAAGCCGTTATTACAGAGTTATCTGTTTTAATGGGCCTATGGGCTGATTATACACCCTTTAATGTGTAAGGGGTGGAGGCAGAACGTAACACCAGTGAATTCATGACTCTCCTACTGGATCACGATCCTCTCCAGAGGATTATAATCCTCCTTAATGGACGACGATCCTCCTCCACAAGTGGATCACGATCCTCCCAATGTCTCATACTCATCCTTAATTGACCGTAATCCTCCCCCTGAGGACTTCTATCCACCCACGTGAGCTGTGATTGGAGTTTCGAGTCTTTAAAATATCGAGAACTTGTGAGAAACGTTCGAAGCCAATATGTCTCACGATGAAATCAAAAAAAGCCATCACTCCCAGCAGTAACCTCCTGCTGGGAACTAGAGAGCTCGCTGATCCTAGTCAATGAATCATAACAGGAACAAATGAACCGCGTCCTCAGAGTGCCAGCCGTGATCAGAGACAGGCGAACCAGTGATTCGAGATAACGAAGCAAGTGATCCCGGATAATGAACCAGAAGTCATACGTAAGTGGTTCTTTGGCTGACCTGCCGCCAGCATCGGCCGTGTTCACCTTGTCAGAGGTGTGTGAGTATCAGTAATTACAGATCGTGGTTCACTTACAAGAGTTTGCTTCGAAGGACCAAATGAAGAATGATCCGAACGTAATCAAATTTCTTATTGTACACAACGCGTGAAAATATAATCATAATTTTTTCATGGCTTTCTAAGTTGTTACTAATTTCTCTGGAGAAATGTTTTTGGTTTGTGTGTGTGTGTGTGTGTGTGTGTGCGCGCGCGCGCGCACGTGTTAACATGTCTTAATGTGATGATGAACAAAGCTAAAAGTGCCTTTCCTTACGTTTATGTCACCTTTATTACCTTTATCACATTACAATAAATTACAATGAATTTACTGATGGTGCGAATAGTTAAGTAAATCATATCATCAAGCCACAGCTCACGAGTCATCATCAAGATATGGAGAGTATTCCTCTGTGTTAAATTAAGCTAAGGACGAGTCGGGGTTAAGTAAACTGGCTCAGCATCAAAGGTCAAGGAGGGAAGATTCGGTCAAGTCCGACACAAGTGGAGGCAGGTTGACGAGAGAGAGAGAGAGAGAGAGAGAGAGAGAGAGAGAGAGAGAGGGGGGGGGGTGAGGTCAAAGGTCATCAACGAGCATTCGGCTTAGCTTGGGTGGGGGAGAAGTGGGAGGGTATTGCTCCCAGTAACAAATGTTCAACGAGAAACATCTGTGTTAAGCTTGGGATGGATGGATGATCGAGGTTAACACCTGCAGGGTCAAAGGTTCAACGAGGAATATCTTATGTAAGCTTGAGACAGGTAAACGAGAGGGGGGTGTTTAACATCGTGAGGGTCGAAGGTTTAACGAGGAATATGAAACCCTCTTCGAAACTTAATCCCTCGCCGCTTGGAACTGACGACACACATAAAACATTTATACTCAGTAAAGCTGAAAGGTTCAGTCTTCATCCGCGACGCGAGCCCGCTTCAGTAAGTCTCGAGTCGAGTGGACCCTGATTCGAAGCCTCGGGGCATGTGAACCACCGCTGATGTTTACAGAAATGAAGCCAGCGTTCGTAGGTTGGAAGTACACACGTACACCACACAGTGGGGCGTGTGGTTCATTAAGGCGGCCTGACCCCAGGTGTGGTGATGTAGGAGGAAAATATTGATTATTAAGAGATATTCTGTCAATATCTTAATAGCAGGGGGTGAAGGGGACTACGCCCTCACCTCATGCCAAAACTCGCAGAGCCAAATGTCAATGAAGGACTTATTACGACTACACCAATCGTTACAGTGAAATCCTATTATATATATATATATATATATATATATATATATATATATATATATATATATATATATATATATATATTATATATAAGCCTTGTGGCGTAAAGAGACTGGTATGAGTACAGCCCACCCTTGTATTGCCAAGGGGATCACTGTCAACTATGTGACGCGGTCGTTCGTCGAGTATTAAAGTGGTCTGTCTGCCTATCTTGGCGGAGATTGGGAGCTCAGCTGACAAGCCGGACTGCCCTATGCTCAAGTCCTGTCACGTAAGCATGCTGAGGTAAAGCCTCCAAGAGATGCGAGAGCCAGGAGGACTCCACTCCAGGACGGATCAATCCTTTCTGCCAGTGGCGAAACTGTCCAGAGGGAAAGAAGAGGAATTCATGGCATCCACACACGAATTCTCAAAGTCTCTCCGGAGGACACTTAAGGCATTCGTGTAACGTGTGATTTTCCTGAGTAGTTGGATGTTACAGAGATACACCAAATATGTGCATTGAGTGTTGAAATTACCGATCCATCTCAAGAGACAAGGCGTGTGAGTACGTGTGTGTGTGTGTGTGTGTGTGTGTGTGTGTGTGAGAGAGAGAGAGAGAGGACGGAGCAGCAGCTTCGAACGCTGGTGGAGACATGCGCCGCTGAGCCGTCGACATTTGAGTACATTTATTTCGTTACGAGTCGAGAAGACTAAATCGTTGATATAAAGGAGGAGTGAGTGAGTGAGTGGAAAGAGACATGAGGGAATCACTGGGAACCAGCGTTGTGAATGCACGAAAACCATATTACCCATCACGATAATTAATCAAACGAATCATCCATCATTTTCCCCATCTTTAGATTCAAGATTCATGAACCGTCTGGATCGGAGTTGTGATAATATGAACCGCATCAAGAGGAGGAAGAGGAGGAGACGTATCTGAGACGTCCCAAGACATCTGAAGTCCTTGACACTCTCCTCGTTTACCCAACGTTAACTGTGAAGAAATTGATGATTTTATGAGTTGATTTTCTACCCCCAAGTACGTGCCTGACCATGCCACTGGGTGTGTATGAGTCGTGACAGGGGCGCGTGCCATCTACGATCCCCATGAACGGACTCGAACCGCATCAGTGTGAACGTCATTAAAATTACGAATGACGTGTGTGTGTGTGTGTGTGTGTGTGTGTGTGTGTGTGTGTGTGTGTGTCAAATTGGTGGTTACGGCTTACTATCAATTTCTATGTGCTTCTATAAAGTGGGCAACTTATCTAAACCAATTCTCGTATTCCATGCTCGTCCCTCGTCTCTTCTTGCCATTACATCTTCCACCTCCTCTTGATCGTCAATGGTAAATCATCCACTGCACCTATGAGACATCCCACAACCACTGTTTCCTCTTACACTTGCAAGACGCAAGCAAGTCCATGATATCACGTCTGTATCCCACAAGGCATTAAACCATCGATGGTTTGCTCGCCCTCTGTGGAAAAGAAAACAAAAAAAAAACTTCTCTCTCCCTGTGGAGTCGAGTGGATCTGGTGAGGGGGGGAAAAAAGAAAGAATTACCGAGAAACTTACGCTCCAATCCAGCCCTTAACCCAGTATACGATCTTGGCTGCTGTCAAGTCTTCGAGTACATTACCACCGAGAACGAGCGAGATATGTCGTGGAAGTATACGAAGAGGATTCCGGGTCCCCCCCGTCACTTGATGACAGGATAAGAAACGAAGAATATCATGTTTTCCTTCATAACACGCGTCAGGTTGGGTGCTGTGTTATTTTTCCCCTTCAACTCGGACCTGTGCAACAGCGTGGAATGGGGAAGCAATATGTAACCTGGTTAAATCCAACGGTGACATATATTAAGCTTCTTCCTACACCTCTTTCTTAAAATCTCGCAGTCTTTTATATATATATATATATATATATATATATATATATATATATATATATAAATTTTTTGTACTTCCCACATTACTGTCTATTCCACCCATACATCCGCTTCTACCCTATACTGCCCATCCATTCTAATCTACTCCCCAACCTCTCCACTATTTAGCCTATCCCACCCACGTCCTTACCACCTCGTCTCTACCTGCGTCCACCATCCCTTATTCCAGCCCATCTATCCCCATTTTTTGTCGTAAATACGATTATGACCACAGAGTATCTCGTCAAGGACCATCAAGCGTCAGTACTATCCACATCATGTCACTCCTATCCACATCATGTCACTCCTATCCACATCATGTCAATCCTATCCACATCATGTCACTCCTATCCACATCATGCCACTCCAATCCACATCATGTCACTCCTATCCACATCATGTCACTCTTATCCACATTATGTCACTCCTATCCACGTTCCCTTATGCATCGTCCACAAGAAATGAAGCCAAAAATACGGCTAAAAGTGACAGCACGGAAGAATGAAAGAATAAAAAGGGAATTTCGCACAACCAACGCATACACACTGCTAGCATGAGGAGGCCCGTGTGTTCAGCAGGGGTCTTATATTATGAAATTCCAAGCAGCGGAGTAACCATATCCTGGTTTCTATACCGTACCTTCCTTCCCTCCCTCCCTTTTCTTTCGTTTAGTCGAGTGGTGAGAGAAACGGATGAAGAGGTGGGACAGGCGATGGGATAGATGGAAGAGAAGACAGAAGTGCAAGTCTTTTGATGCATATGGGTGACTAGAGGCTCCCCTTACGCTTCCCCTGCCATCTCCCCCTTCTGTCCAACCCTCCCACCCTCACCCCACTTCGTCATGACTGAACGCCGCCCCTCCTCCTCCTGCCCTGGGGGAGTAGGGAAGAATCCCCTGGCCATTCCTCAACCCGCCGTGACCATCACCTCAGCGCATAATTCCCCACAGTTTCCAATTTACGTGGCAGGTCATGTGGCTCCGTGATGGTGGAAGGTGGCGGTAATTGTTGTTGTGGTTGGTGACGGTGGTGATGGGTTAAAGGATGGCAGACGATGGTGAATGGCGATGGGGTGGTGGTGGATGAGATGATGGCGGAAGATGGTTGATGATGGGGAGTAAGTGGGGTATGGGGTGGTTGGTGGTAGATGGTCGGCGCTGGGAGTAGATGATGCGTTGTGTTTGGTGGTAGATGAACAGTTCTGGTGGTTGATGGTGGTGGTTTGTGGTGATGGGTGGCAGGTGTTGGGAAGGTGGCATGCATGGTAATGGGCAAGTGTATGGTGGTAAATAGTAGTTGGACAAGTGGATGGTGGTAGATGGTAGTTGGACCAGTGGATGGTGGTAGATGGTAGTTGGACAAGTGGGTGGTGGTGGAAGGCGATAGTGGTTGCCTCATCTACTACCCCCTGCTTACGAGGTCTCAATGGATGCGTCTTCTACCAAGTGGCTCTCTGTTCCAGAATGGACTACAAGAACCACAGGACTTGGTCCAGGATGTACGACGCGCACCACAACAAACCCCCCAAGTAACATGTTCCAGGATGTAGTATAAACACTACAAGACTTCTTCCAGGATGAACTACATGCACTAAAAGAACTGTTCGAGGATGTACTTCAAGCACTACATAACTTGTTCCAGGATGTACCACAAACATAAGAAGTGTTCCAGTACGTACTAAAAGCACTGCATGACTTGTTCCACGAAGTACCAAAAGCATAACAAGAATAGTTCCAGGATGTACCACAAGCATTACATGACTTGTTTCTGGATATACTACAAGCACAACGAGACTTATTCCAGGACATATCACAATAACTTCGAGACTTGTTCCAGGACGTGTCATGAGCACAACAAGAGGTGTTCCAGGATTGGTCAGCGACGCTTCAAGAGGTGTTCCAGGATTGGTCAGCGACGCTTCAAAAGGTGTTCCAGGATTGGTCAGCGACGCTTCAAGAGGTGTTCCAGGATTGGTCAGCGACGCTTCAAGAGGTGTTCCAGGATTGGTCAGCGACGCTTCAAGAGGTGTTCCAGGATTGGTCAGCGACGCTTCAAGAGGTGTTCCAGGATTGGTCAGCGACGCTTCAAGAGGTGTTCCAGGTTTGGTCAGCGACGCTTCAAGAGGTGTTCCAGGTTTGGTCAGCGACGCTTCAAGAGGTGTTCCAGGATTGGTCAGCGACGCTTCAAGAGGTGTTCCAGGATTGGTCAGCGACGCTTCAAGAGGTGTTCCAGGATTGGTCAGCGACGCTTCAAGAGGTGTTCCAGGTCAAGTCTATATCGCTTCCTATTATATGATTTTTCCATTACAGTTCAAGAGGACTAACGCTGTCTAAACTACGGGAACTGTATTCGTGAGACAATATTTATTTTCCATCCACACTGAAGACCTCAATGATTCTATAAAGCCATCCGTCCTGTGGTTTGTCTTGTCCAGTCCTATAGTGGGAGGGACAGACTTAGCTCTGTGTGTGTGTGTGTGTGTGTGTAAGTCTATGGGAAATAAGTGCCACATTCTAGGACACCACGAACTTTACAATACGAGTTTACCGATATTCTTCGCCTGGCTGCTGTAGTACAGCAATAATCCAAATATAATTCCCGTAAAGTAACATCATTAACAATAATAATAATAATAATAATAATAATAATAATAAGTAAACGTTCCAGTCTGGTACCCGTCCCAAAGTCAAGGCACAGGTCAAATTTACCGATACCACTACTCCAAATATTATATGGTTTATCGCAAGACTTTAACGCGAGAACCTCTGAACGCGAGAACCTCTGTCCCCCCCTCCCCCATTTTCTTTCGGGCGAGCGTCCCTACAGAAAATGGACCACCGTCGAGCACAACTGCTGAAGCTCCGAAAAACCTTATCATCGCGACCTAAAAAGGAAGCCTCGTATGACGCACGATACTATCCACAAATTTCACCAGAGGGGCGGGGCGGGATGGTTCAAACTAATTATAACGGGGAAGCCAAGAATCTCTTCCTTACTTAAGGCGATCCAATATTCTGATAGAAAAGTTCCAAAGAGCAAAGCATAATTTCAAGAGGGGATTTCCCATGTTTAATAACGCAACTGCACTCATAAATAATGAGAGATTAGAGTAACAACGTAACTGCACTGGTAAATAAGGAGGGAGGGAGAGAGAGAGAGAGAGAGAGAGAGAGAGAGAGAGAGAGAGAGATCGGGGCTAAACCCAAAGTGTCTCTTACGCTGTGTCGGGAGAGATGATCGCGCACTGCTCTACTGTAGTCGAGCCTTGCAACAGAGGCACTGTGAAGCTTCGGTTCCAAAGAGACACACATACTGGATGGTACATATATATATATATATATATATATATATATATATATATATATATATATATATATATATATATATATATATATAAAGCACACACGTAGCACTGGTATGCCATACCAAGGCTATGCAAGCAAGCCACCACCCAGCCAACCCGTCACCAAGAAGCTGAGGCTGTGTGCACGTACCCCAGACAATCTGTCTCCTGTGTAACCAGCTAAAGCGAGGCTGTCGAAAAAGCACCAATTGAGGACAAAAGACTTGGACGATGCAATCAGCCTTGGACGAGCCATAAAGAGGGCGCAAAATATAGTTGAAGAAATACAGAGTATAAATAATCCAAGAGGAGCGTTTGAGGTTTTAAACCCAAAGCTAAGCGAGGAAAGTGAAGAAATAGATGTCAAAACGGCCCAAACTTGGGTTGCCAACGGACACACAGTATATCATGTCTAACCATCTCCACTCACTAGGGCCGTGGCCATGCACGCACTCGTCCAAACTTACCATGAGGTCGTAGGCTCAATCTATGCACGCACCTTCCCCCACCTCACCTTTGAGCACCAGGCACCAACTCCACCTTCATCAACCCCTAACGAGCAGCTCCCATTTTCCAACCAGGACTCGACCCTGCCTCCACCAAGATGAGTGACTCACCCATGATTCAACCTTCCAACTAAGACCAGCAGTTTACTCAAAAGACTCACCAACCCCACCAAGATCAGCGAGTGAACCAGGATTCCAACCCAAGCCAAAAACTAATCCAATAAAAATACCTCGCGCAACTTACCAGCGAGAACCAGAAAGAAAATGGGGAAGCAAGAGCGAGGAAAGAGAAGACGGGAAGTTTATCATGCGGGTTCAGAATGACAGGACGAAGAAAATGTATAAACTCACAGAAAACGTAATAAAGAGTGAGAGATGAAATCAATGAGGAAAAAATCTTTAAGAAAATCGTATGCAAAGCAAAATCTTGCTAAGCCGTAAAAAAAAAAGAGATATATATCTAAAGGTTAATAAATATAAGGAGAGGAATAGAGCGTGTGAGAGACCAAGACACGAAATGTAATTAAAGGGAGAGAAAATGAGCGGCGGAGTCCCGCGCGCCTCCTCACCCGTGAAATGATATTTCTGTTCGTGACCATGAGTGGGATTCCCTCCCTCTCCCTCACCTCATGCCTCCCTGCCTCCTTCCTCTCCCTCTCACTACCTCACCTCACCTCTCTCCTCCCCGACCCGTTCTTTACCCCGTTCTTTCTCGTTACTTTTTTTTTTTCTACCTTTCTTTCATTTACCTTACCAGTCTCTCTCTCTCTCTCTCTCTCTCTCTCTCTCTCTCTCTCTCTCTCTCTCTCTCTCACACACACACACACACACACACATACAATCCCTCCTCACATGAATCATCTGACTTCACGACTAACACACACACACACACACACACGCCGAATCTCGCTCTTCGTTCACTCCCGCGGCGAGCGCAACGCGCTAGCCATCCATACCCGCTCGGCAAAAGAATAGAATCTCGAAGTAAGCGAGCTAAGTACTCCCCCAACACACACACACACACACACACACACACACACTGATGCCGTGGAGCTGTGGGGGAGAGCATTAAACGCTTTAACGACGCCATAAGCACACAGTGAGAGGCGATCTGGACGCCGTGTTCAGGACATGACGATGATGACACGTTAATGAACAGTTCGGGGGGTTATGTTCAGCCAACCTCCTTAACTACCTACCCCCCCCCACACACACACACAAACACACACTCGCTGGGGCGCGCACACTCGCCTCTTTTCCCCCTCTAAAGTGAAAAAAAAAACCCGTTCCCCGTTCACTGCAGTAGGTAGTTCACTGAAGTAAGATTTCAGTGTTCTTCATTCACTAGATGGGAGACTTCTACATCCCTCATTCACTGGATGGGAGATTTCTACATCCCTCATTCACTGGATGGGAGATTTCTACATCCCTCATTCACTGGATGGGAGATTTCTACATCCTTCACTTCATGCAAAAGACCGCTGCGCCAGAGAGGAGGATGACCATATACTTGGATCAATCTATGCGCATTCAGTACCAGTAGAGGAACGTAAACATAGCAGACGACTTTAAAGTTTCTACCACCTAACATGTCCAGTTCTTAATACGTTCCATGGCTGCCATGAGCAGATACAAAAACTCATCAAAGGTTCGATCAAGTCTACTCTACGCCCTCGGCGATGATCAAGTAGTGCGTTCGTGCGCGAGCGCCATGCACGTAAGCATTCTCCACCTTCCCAACCAACGTCTCGCAGCTCAAGCTCCTCCCGCCCCTCTGTGTCGCGTAGACGTGGTCATCGCTGGCGACGTCGTCAGGGGCAGCTCTCTCTCTCTCTCTCTCTCTCTCTCTCTCTCTCTCTCTCTCTCTCTCTCTCTCTCTACGCAAACACCTTCCCGACTCCCTATCATGGTGACAGGCGAGGGCATCTCCTAGTGCACAAGCATCACGTAACGGCCCAGTGTCAAAACAAAGCTACAACGCGCGTCACATCTATCCATCCCAACCACTACGTCACCCACCACCCCAACTTACGACACTACTTACAAAGACGTGAAGGTAATCTACCGTACGGCCAACCGTTGTTAAGTTCACGAAAAAAAAAAAGTAAAAATCTAATGACCACAGACTTACCATCATGTACTTCCCACCAACACCCAACGAACGATTCATAACAAACCACTATGAACACGACCTTGCACAACTAACAACAAATAACCATCAGAGAGACCTAAACGAAATCACAACAGCTAACGAAGACAACAAACCAACAACCCATCACGAAGTAAGCAAACACACCACACTAAAACACGGCCATCATCAGACTACCGGCTGAGCACGAAAACACACACACACACACGCAAACCACGGACGTAACAAAGGAAAAACGACTTTAACCAGGTACGCAAGCCACAAAAGACAAACACACACACACACGATAGCAAAACACGACAATATAAACACAGAACCTTCCCGCCTTAAGAATTTACTATGCAATGAAACAAGACTGCCTCATTGTCTTGGCGGGATGACCCCGCGCACAATTATCTACCGCGAGATCTTCATCAAAATGCTTTATAATATGTGCCCCCCAACCCACCCCACGACACCGCACGGTGTGTACAAGGGCTGGGCCCAGACGCTGCGGCAAGATGCACGGAACAGATACGGGAGTGGAAATGTGCGCACGGATAATTGTCCGACGCACCGAGATGAAATATACGACACGCTTAAACTGGCTACACAAATACCAATGCATGATTCATACAAATGTTTATGAATGTATTTAAAGAACTGTGAATACTTACACACAAACACACACTATATATGTATATATACATACATATATATATATATATATATATATATATATATATATATATATATATATATATATATATATATATAATATATATATATATATATATATATATATATATATATATATATATATATATACACACACACACACACCAATTTCTATGAACCAGTCCTGGTGTTACCCAGGATCCGTCTGAAGGTTCCTGCAGCGTAAGGCTACGCTCCTTCCAGCAGCAAGGAAAAGCAGACTCCTTTAGAGTGGGAAGCTCGTTGACCCTCTGCACTCCCAATGATACAGCCTCGTTAAAGGTTCCTCTCACCTTCGTCTCCTCTATCCAATGGGCATCACCCGACGACAGTTGTCAATTACCCGACCCCGCACTATATTCCACTCCCGTTAATTGCCAATTTTCTCCCACGTCCGACCTATTCGTGGTCTACCCCTGGGTCGTTTTTCATCATATGTGAACCTCAGCATCTTTCACGACAGGTGAACCTCAGCATCTCTCACGACAGGTGAACCTCGGCATCTTTCACGACAGATGAATGCAAACACAGAACACAAGGAGTTAAAAGAACATGAGAAAAAAATGATAATGATCCAGTTTTTCCATATTTTTGGGGGGATTAGTTAGGTACCATTGCCGGCAGGTGGCACTCTAAGACTAGCATTGTAATGAATTACTATCAAGTGTCAATTCTTTATATACATCTTCTTTCCTACGAGAGGAGCAAAATGATCAAGACTTCTTTCTCATAAGCGGACGTGGGAGACAATACAAAGAACAGCATAAAAGACAAATACATTCAAGTTTCGCGAACACAACAACTCTTACCTACATATCCATACCTGCAACTACGAAGTTTGGAAAGATGAATCACAAAGGGGAAAAAAATATATATAATTAACTGGTAAGATTGATCGCTTGTAATGCCAGTTTGATAGCGCCAACATGCCGGCAACTGTGGGTAGGTACTAAACCTACCACAAAACCTAACCTAGTCAGATTCAACGTTTCCAAAAACCCATCTCTTCAACTCTCCTCCTTAAAATTCTTCTCGATTTCTCCTTCCTCTAAAACAAAGCATTTACTCAGACCTTGAGCCCATCAATAATCTCTACCTTGAGCTATAATCTAACCTCCGTCTTGCACCCACCACCACCGCCAGTCTAACGGCTCAGTCTGCCTCGACCAAGCTAGCTAGCGTTCAAGCTTTGTGGTTCAGGTCGACTTAAACGAACTGGTCATTAGTGCAGCAGCTGCTGCTGCTCCTCCTCCTCCTCACGCCTTAACAGTAAGGGTTGACCCGTCCTTGAATTTAGCACTGCCCACGTACGTCAGATTGAGCAAGTCCATTCTCTCTCTCTCTCTCTCTCTCTCTCTCTCTCTCAACACAGGAGCGCATGGGAAGGACACTACAAAGTCATCCCTATAAAATAGAAGGCGGTTAAAACCTCGCTTACTTTCCAACACGAATGATCTAAACTGCTCTGCCTCGCTCACCTCAGGCGACACTTCGCTAACCGTCGTCACGCGAATTATAATCAGCATTATCTGCCACCCTCCACAGATGTCGGTGTAAACTCCCGTGTCCTCCATCTCCACAGTCTATACGTCGAATCTTAGTACCTGCTAACCTCACGATGAACCTTTGGGGTCCAACCAACCTCATGAATCTACGGGGGGTGGGTGGGTCACACCTTACCACCAACCAACCTCACGATGAAGCTCCGGGGTCACTCACACCTCACGATGAACCTCCGGGGTCACTCACACCTCACGATGAACCTCCGGGGTCACTCACACCTCACGATGAACCTCCGGGGTCACTCACACCTCACGATGAACCTCCGGGGTCACTCACACCTCACGATGAACCTCCGGGGGTCAAACCAGCCTCATGAATCTACGGGGGTCAACCCCGCACCCGGCCCCCGCAAACCCGTCGATGAAGAAGAAAAAAGAAAGTTCACTTCCGCTCCGTCCAAGTGAATTATTTCGAATGACTCAAGAAAAATTCCAGCGATACTTTCATTCTTAATGTTAGCCACAAGTCGTAAAAGCACAAGAACCGGTACCGTCACCACACGACGAGGTTATAATAAATGGACATACATTGTCTGGCCTCAGAAAGCAGTCATTCAGAGAACCAGACGTCCGGTCATGAGGACACGATTCAATCTGATTCACTTCACAAACTTCCAGTGTTAACGTTTGTATCATCTTGTGATGATGCCATCATTTTACATCTAGTCGAAGCTAATTATTATTCTTTCTTTTGAAGACTTTAACGGTATAACGTATACGAGGCTACCTATACGTAGACGACTCAATCTGTCTTTACCAATATATCTGAGGAGTAGGCAGATATTAATGTCCAACCCGCCCCTTAAAATATATACGCTAGCCGAACCCTGTTTTGAAAATATGGATACTCCTCGCATGGACCACTCTCTCTCTCTCTCTCTCTCTCTCTCTCTCTCTCTCTCTCTCTCTCTCTACACTTCACTTATTTGTCCTCCTCTTACCATACACATTATTTCCTTCCATCATTTTTTAGTCACGTACCCTAGCGGTCCTCTCAACACCAACTCTGACAAATCTTATGTTTCCCAACATCAATAAATCTATTCCGAATCTTGTTGGCCATAAATGTATCCTCAACTTTCCCTTCTAATGCTTAACGAAGGTTTCTGTTGTACTTTCCAACTTTTCTTCATGCCCCAGACCCAACAACTCGAGGCCCATTCTCTCTGTCCAATTTTATACTTTTTCCATCTTGTCCACACGTTTCTTTCAACAAAGGTTCCACAAACAGGTACCTTGTTAAAGACTAAGTCTATCATGTTATATATTTTCGTAGACAAATTTCTGTCAACGAGCACTAAATGCTATTATCACACTTGCAAATAATAAAATGTTTTAGTATACTTCATCATGTCTCTCAGATGTTAAAGTGATTTGAATTGATAGCCTAAAAATGCTTTAATATTCTCCCCATCATGTCTATCAGACAAAGTGTTTTTAACTAATAGTCTAAGATATCTTTAGGATCCCGTTCCTCTACATCTTCCTGAGCTAGTCTATATTTCCACTGCAGTCATTCATAACACATGACATTTTGACAACTTCACCATTCGCACCGATCCTTCTACGTTTCTTGGAACATTAAGACCACTTCTGCCATGTTTCCAAGTGTTTGACAACAAGAATCTTAATCAGTGGTCCTTTTATCACCTGAGGGATGTTTGTAATTGTCTTGAATGATGGTATCATTCTCTCTAGCAAGGATTTAACATGAACCAAGAACTGCGTAGGACCCAAGGCTAATCCTTGTGGCACTCCACTTCTCACTTACCTCCACAATGACCAGCATCCCTCCCTTCCCTCCCCCAAAATGACACTATATTCATCACTCCTCTCCTTCCGTATTCTCTATTCAGTCTCTCTACCCACAACCTGGACACATCTTCAGTATTACAAACCTTTAATATCAAATGAACAAGAGAGAAAAACCCAGTATATATATATATATATATATATATATATATATATATATATATATATATATATATATATATATATTTTTTTTTTTTTTTTTTTTTTGCTTTGTCGCTGTCTCCCGCGTTTGCGAGGTAGCGCAAGGAAACAGACGAAAGAAATGGCCCAACCCACCCCCATACACATGTATATACATACGTCCACATACGCAAATATACATACCTACACAGCTTTCCATGGTTTACCCCAGACGCTTCACATGCCCTGATTCAATCCACTGACAGCACGTCAACCCCGGTATACCACATCGCTCCAATTCACTCTATTCCTTGCCCTCCTTTCACCCTCCTGCATCGTGAACTTTACAAATTGGAAACTGCAGTCAGAACACACTGCCGAAGGGATTTCGTAACACAAGTAATAAAAATGGGAATTAAATCAGGCTGGCAACCCCACAAAGTCAAGTCTTGAAAAATCTTATTTGAACCGAAAGCTAAAAAAAAAAAAAAAAAAAAAAAACAAGCGGTTTCCACGATGCTTGGCCAATCTGTCGTCTGCTCCCCCAGTCAACCACCCCGACAAGAGTTCACTGACGACCACAAGACACACGACCCTCCTAAAGAGAGAGAGAGAGACAGAGAGGAGTTCCGGGGGAAGACTTTCCAACGGCAAAATGAATCGACCAAACCAAGAACACGAGAGAGAGAGAGAGAGAGAGAGAGAGAGAGAGAGAGAGAGAGAGAGAGAGAGAGAGAGAGAGAGAGAGAGAGAGAGAGAGAGAAACTGACTTACTGTAATTCTTCTTTTTTTCTTTTCTTTTTTTTTCACTGTGACGAGGACGACTGACGACACACCACCGAGAACGCGTCCTCTGGTGACCTGCCCTCAACACGCAGGACCTAACAACTTCACGTGGTCTTCGGTTATGTTCCCTTGTGAGCATTTTCATAAACACTGACCACAGAGGAATTCCTTACACTTTACACTGCTTATACACTGACCAACAGCAGGTTATACACTCTAACACTGTTTATACAATAACCCACAGGGTGTTGTACACTCTACATTGTTCATACAATAACCACCCGGGTGTTGTAGGCTGTACATGGTTCATACAATAGCCAGTAGTGAACTGAGCACTATATACACTGCTAAAAAAAAAAAAAACGAGTATTCTCAAGATGTGTAACGTTTCCAATTATGTACCTCAGCCTTGAGCCCATGTCTTGTGATACAATTCTGTCTACACTCCATCACGGGAGCTGTGATTTCAGAGAGTCAGTGTGGTGGGTGGCGAAAGATCTTTCTTTACGTCTCCTAACTCGACTTAAGTAATTTTCCTTTCAGACGATGCCATGCATCCATCATACACCCTCCGAAACAATACCTACACTCAGGTTATCCTACAAAGGACGTGCATCTATTCAAACAGTGAGGACTAAATCCTATAAAAAGGGAATAGAGCTATGTCAAGGGTTTACTGAAGAATAAATCCTATAAAAAGCGACTTCGATTCATCCATACCGTGCTGAACAAATCATGAAATAGAGCTATGGCAAGGGTTTACAACACCAAAAAATTCATACATGTAGATTCTTCTTGTATGAGTAATGTCGTCTATAAATAAACCAGGACTTTGATATGACTGATAAGACTCCCTGTCACCTTACATCCCAGGAGAAATATGTAGCCACCTATTACATGATTACGTGGCAGATGACTCCATCCCTCGTGTTATTAATGTAGAGGACACGATTTCCATATTCCTCTCCCTAAGCCACGAAATGAAAGGGAATCCTGGCCTGTGGTTTCCATCAGTGTCTGTCTGCCGGGGGACGTTCATAATAATAAGAATAATACATAAGATAATTTTTTTCATACTATTAGTCATTTTAGTAAAAATAATAATGATAATAATAATAACAATAATAATAATAATAATAATAATAATAATAATAATAATAATAATAATAAATTCTTCACATACTATTCGCCATTTCCCTCGTTAGCGAGGTGGCGTTAAGAACAGAGGATTGAGCCTCTTGAGGGAATATCTTCACTTGGCCCCCCCGCCCCTTCTCTGTTCCTTTTTTTTGGAAAATAAAAAAACGAGAGGGGAGGATTTCCTGTTGGTGATATATAGATGGTGACAGCGTTACACTCTCGCCCCGTACAGTACAAATACGTAATCACAAATAATCAATTACAAATACATAATTACACACACACACACACACACACATGGCAGATCACATCAGGACACAAGGTCGTCTCTCATTGGTGCTTCACTCAATAACTGAGGTTAACGAGCAACAAACAAACTTAATTATCAATTATCGATGCTCATGTTTCAAGGGTCGTCCCACTGTACTTATTATAATGGCCATATGTACCGTTGCATTTAAGGAGTTCACCGCTGTATTCACGGGCTTATACCGTTATATTCAATGGTCGTTACCGTTATTTCTAAGGGCCTTGTAGCAGCGCTCAAAGGGTCGTTAACTCTGCACTGTTGGCGTCGTAACTTCGTACTCAAGCGCCGTACGCACCAAGTACGAAGTCTTCCCAAACACGATGGCAACTGTCATGGCACGATGGCGAAAGAATGGGTACAGTCAGAGGGATTCTTCCCCCTCGACCTACACCCTCAACTTTCTTCTGTTCGACCTCACTCTCCAAATGGACCTCGTCCTCATCTTCGTCCGACGATGCAACCCTAACCTTTCTTCCGTTCGACCTCACTCTCCAAACGGACCTCGTCCTCATCTTCGTCCGACGATGCAGCTCTCAACCTCCCTAAATCTATTCCAGCAAGTCTTAAAAGACATAGGCTCGACCTCAACTATAGCTTCGACCTCTTCCACGTCGACCTCGATCGTGTGTGTATATATATATATATATATATATATATATATATATATATATATATATATATTTTTTTTTTTTTTTTTTTTTTTTTTTTATACTTTGTCGCTGTCTCCCGCGTTTGCGAGGTAGCGCAAGGAAACAGACGAAAGAAATGGCCCAACCCCCCCCCACATACACATGTACATACACACGTCCACACACGCAAATATACATACCTACACAGCCTTCCATGGTTTACCCCAGACGCTTCACATGCCTTGCTTCAATCCAATGACAGCACGTCAACCCCTGTATACCACATGACTCCAATTCACTCTATTTCTTGCCCTCCTCTCACCCTCCTGCATGTTCAGGCCCCGATCACACAAAATCCTTTTCACTCCATCTTTCCACCTCCAATTTGGTCTCCCTCTTCTCCTCGTTCCCTCCACCTCCGACACATATATCCTCTTGGTCAATCTCTCCTCACTCATTCTCTCCATGTGCCCAAACCATTTCAAAACACCCTCTTCTGCTCTCTCAACCACGCTCTTTTTATTTCCACACATCTCTCTTACCCTTACGTTACTTACTCGATCAAACCACCTCACACCACACATTGTCCTCAAACATCTCATTTCCAGCACATCCATCCTCCTGCGCACATCTCTATCCATAGCCCACGCCTCGCAACCATACAACATTGTTGGAACCACTATTCCCTCAAACATACCCATTTTTGCTTTCCGAGATAATGTTCTCGACTTCCACACATTTTTCAAGGCTCCCAAAATTTTCGCCCCCTCCCCCACCCTATGATCCACTTCCGCTTCCATGGTTCCATCCGCTGACAGATCCACTCCCAGATATCTAAAACACTTCACTTCCTCCAGTTTTTCTCCATTCAAACTCACCTCCCAATTGACTTGACCCTCACCCCTACTGTACCTAATAACCTTGCTCTTATTCACATTTACTCTCAACTTTCTTCTTCCACACACTTTACCAAACTCAGTCACCAGCTTCTGCAGTTTCTCACATGAATCAGCCACCAGCGCTGTATCATCAGCGAACAACAACTGACTCACTTCCCAAGCTCTCTCATCCCCAACAGACTTCATACTTGCCCCTCTTTCCAGGACTCTTGCATTTACCTCCCTTACAACCCCATCCATAAACAAATTAAACAACCATGGAGACATCACACACCCCTGCCGCAAACCTACATTCACTGAGAACCAATCACTTTCCTCTCTTCCTACACGTACACATGCCTTACATCCTCGATAAAAACTTTTCACTGCTTCTAACAACTTGCCTCCCACACCATATATTCTTAATACCTTCCACAGAGCATCTCTATCAACTCTATCATATGCCTTCTCCAGATCCATAAATGCTACATACAAATCCATTTGCTTTTCTAAGTATTTCTCACATACATTCTTCAAAGCAAACACCTGGTCCACACATCCTCTACCACTTCTGAAACCGCACTGCTCTTCCCCAATCTGATGCTCTGTACATGCCTTCACCCTCTCAATCAATACCCTCCCATATAATTTACCAGGAATACTCAACAAACTTATACCTCTGTAATTTGAGCACTCACTCTTATCCCCTTTGCCTTTGTACAATGGCACTACGCACGCATTCCGCCAATCCTCAGGCACCTCACCATGAGTCATACATACATTAAATAACCTTACCAACCAGTCAATATATATATATATATATATATATATATATATATATATATATATATATATATATACATATTCGTCCCGGGCCCCAATCCTAAATCTCCAACGGCTTGACTTCGAACTAAATTAGAATTTGGTCTTCCGACACGAGAGCAACGTGGGTTACGCCCCTTTGCGTCTACACGAAAAGATATATGTACCGAGGGAGTTCGTTTAATTGACTCTGAGCAATGCTGGTATTTTGGGACCAAGTATAATATACAACTTTACAAAAATATAGCACCAATATCAATAATAATAATAATGAAAATTCTTTTTAAGTTATCATTTCGTTTATCACGTGATAAATTCTACCCATCATTATCATAAAATACGCGTATTTTATACATAGTTACAGCTGGTTACTGATAAACACTGGTGGGTTCCATTTTCTTTGGTTAACAGAGTAAACGTTACTTTACACACACACACACACACACACACACACACACACACACACACACCAAAAGATGGGGCTCTTCCTTTTCGTACAACACAAAACTCTCTCTCTCTCTCTCTCTCTCTCTCTCTCTCTCTCTCTCTCTCTCTCTCTCTCTCTCGCCACTACAACGAAACATACAAATGTGTGGAGCACTGATAATAAAAAAAGGCGGCAATTGTACCCCTGAACACGTCGGTACAACCCATGAACACGACGGTACAACCCCTGAACACGACGGTACAACCCCTGAGCACGACGGTACAACCCATGAACACGACGGTACAACCCATGAACACGACGGTACAACCCCTGAACACGACGGTACAACCCCTGAGCACGACGGTACAACCCCTGAACACGACGGTACAACCCCTGAGCACGACGGTACAACCCATGAACACGACGGTACAACCCCTGAACACGACGGTACAACCCCTGAACACGACGGTACAACCCCTGAACACGACGGTACAACCCTTGAACACGACGGTACAACCCCTGAACACGACGGTACAACCCCTGAGCACGACGGTACAACCCATGAACACGTCGGTACAACCCATGAACACGACGGTACAACCCCTGAACACGACGGTACAACCCATGAACACGACGGTACAACCCCTGAGCACGACGGTACAACCCCTGAACACGTCGGTACAACCCATGGACACGACGGTATAACCCATGAACACGACGGTACAACCCCTGAACACGACGGTACAACCCCTGAGCACGACGGTACAGAGGGTCCTGAACTACGGATTTGACGACGTGAGTTCTCTCTTAACAACCCGTTCCCGTGGGGTTGGGTCAACGACCAATAAGGGCATCAAGAGGGGTCAAAAAAAAAAAAGGGGGGGGGTTAGTGGGGTGGGTTTAGATCGTCTATGGACGTTATGAACCCCCGCCCCCCCCCAAAAAAAAAAAAACCCAGAGAAACACCTGAACAAATCAAGGAAAAAAAATGTTGAAATGGATATAAAGATTAAAAAAAAATAAAAAAAAACGGATTGGGGGAAAATTGAAAGTTAGTTTAAATGAAAATAAATAACGATACAGAAAAAAAAAACGGACCAAGGGGAGGGGAAACTTTAAAAGTCATCGAACCTCATAACACAACAGCGTTGCGCAATTAAATAATCCAGTCACGTCAAACCTGGCAAATTCATTTAGATGCCTACAGATGTCGGCGTGAGGGTGAATTCCTGCACACTCGATAGCATAAGAAAAGGACGTGCAGCCAGCCATCACGGCTCTTCCCTGAGCATTCGTGGATGATATTATACTGTTTTAAATCGCCCGACGAACAGCTTCATCAAACTGGCGTCCTAGCTACGTCTCTTCGTTGTATATCGACTGACTGTTATATTTCTCTCTTTTGTGTCTCCCCTGATGATGTGATTATGACACGAAAGTGCACTTGGGAACTTATTGTGTTTCATTTTCCCCGTGGACTCATGAGAATATATATATATATATATATATATATATATATATATATATATATATATATATATATATATATATCCCTGGGGATAGGGGAGAAAGAATACTTCCCACGTATTCCCTGCGTGTCGTAGAAGGCGACTAAAAGGGGAGGGAGCGGGGTGCTGGAAATCCTCCCCTCTCATTCTTTTTTTTCCAAAAGAAGGAACAGAGAAGGGGGCCATGTGAGGATATTCTCTCAAAGGCCCAGTCCTCTGTTCTTAACGCTACCTCGCTAATGCGGGAAATGGCGAATAGTATAAAAGGAAAAAAGATATATAAAGCAGCGAGAGCCATGGAGGTGAGGTGTCGAGACTCGAAGGTTGGTCGACCTCTTGCAACAGCATAGTCAACATCGACCATGGCGACCAGGCAGGATATGATGATGATATTATGCAGAGGAGGAGGATGGCCAGGATGCATGATGGGCAAATCTGCATACGTTTCGGGAGGATCTAGACTACCCATCCCTCCCTCACCATCACCACGCCCCTTCCTTCCTTCCTCCCTACCCTTCATGGCCTCCACCTACAAACCCCCATCCTTCCCGGCCTGTGTTATCCACACACACACACACACACACACACATATACTCTCTCTCTCTCTCTCTCTCTCTGTCTCTCTCTCTCTCTCTCTCTCTCTCTCTCTCTCTCTCTCTCTCTCTCTCTCTCTCTCTCTCACACACACACACACACACACACACACACACACACACACACACACACACACTTTCATTAACTTTAAACGTCTTTTGTTACCTTAACAACTCTCCCCTTCCTTCTTTCATTCATTTCCAACATATTTGGCTCTACAACCCCTGCTGTCCGACTCGTTTTCTATGCATAAAAAAAATAATCATGATTTTCATGGTATACAAATTCTGTCTTTGGGGTTCACGTCTTGTAACCCATGTAATGTTGCGTGACCGCCTACATTTCTGTACCCAGGCTGTACACCACTGCACGCACGGGCACACACCAGACAGTACACCGGTGTACACACACACGCAGGGAGTACACCGATGTACACACACGCAGGGAGTACACCGGTGTACATACACACGCAGGAAGTACACCGATGTACACACACGCAGGGAGTACACCGGTGTACACACACGGAGGGAGTACACCGGTGTACATACACACGCAGGAAGTACACCGATGTACACACACGCAGGGAGTACACCGGTGTACACACACGCAGGGAGTACACCGATGTATACACACGCAGGGAGTACACCGATGTACA
>NC_092229.1:10444607-10454607 GCF_036320965.1 Panulirus ornatus
AAAACTAGTGTGTAATGGGTAAACAAGTACACAGAAAAACGGAGAGAAATACTTGGAAAATTCTTAGGCGACAAAGTACACACAAATAAACACAGAACACACAAATAAACAACAAAGAACACAAATAAACAACAGAGAACACAAATAAACAACAAAGAACACAAATAAACAACAGAGGATACACAAATAAACCAAAGAACACACAAATAAACAACACAGAACACACAATATCAGTCGTGGTCTTGAAGTATTTGTGTTCCTCAACTTGTATATGGTCCTGCATGCAACTACCCGAGCATGTAAACCCTTCCCCATGAAAAAAAAAAGAATCTTAATAAGAAAAATGTTTTTCTTTCTCATTCCGAGTAAATCGTCTGCCCACAAGTTTGTATCCATTACTTCGAGTGAGATCAGACTATCATATCCTTCAAGCAGTTTCTTGGGTCGAGATCATCAGAGCCTTTGGCGATTCTAAAATGCCTGTATTACGTCACTTCTATCTTTTTTCCCAAGCTAAATCAATCCTACGTAGTTTAGCTGGCCTTCATATAAGCTGTTTCCCAGCACTCTCCCGTGGTGTAGCAGTTAGCGTTCCCGACCCGTCACGTATTCACGGGCCATCCAGGGTTGAGGGCATAGGTTCGAATCCCTGGTTATGGCAGTCGGTCCACAGTCAATCCAGCTGTTCATCCACCCCGAGGGGTTGGTCGACAGCCACTCGACTGAAAATATATTTGATAAATCACGGCATTGAGGGGGGAAGGGTCATTAGAGTAACAAGTTTATGAATCACAAAAATAACTGGGCCCTTCTGTGCTTTGTGTGTGTGTGTGTGTGTGTGTGTGTCTGTGTGTGCGCGCGCACGCGTCTGACCGCAGCAGACAGGGTACGGACGGACACAGAGAGAGAGAGAGAGAGAGAGTCCACACAACGCAACAACTGTTAACGAACAAATGATTATTCTCTGCCTAGTATTTTTCAAGTACCCACGGCACACAATCTGTCTTCTTTCATACCTAAATGCCTCCTAACAACCTGGCGAACAGTGTCCTCCACAACACACACACACAAGCGCACAATCTACTGATATTTACAACCTCCATGATCATTATCCCCCGTGGCATAAGGCAGTGAATGCACCAGTGTTGTTTGCTCGCTCTCCTCGTTGCTCTGCTGCAACGTGGAAGAAATCACGTTGGTTCGCTTTTCAAGTGGAGAGAGAGAGAGAGAGAGAGAGAGAGAGAGAGAGAGAGAGAGAGAGAGAGAGAGAGATAGAGAGAGAGAGAGAGTATAAAATCACAGTGGCGTCTCAGCCAGTTTAAGAAACAGCACGAAGCTCGGTCAGACGAATCTTTTTTTTTTTCTTTTTTTGCCAAGTTTTTGTGGACAGGTTCTACAGCAACGAAAACAAAGAGAGAGAGATTCTTCGGCAGCTTCCCCGAAGCTATGGGCCACTACTACTACTACTACTACTACAAGAGAGAGAGAGAGAGAGAGAGAGAGAGAGAGAGAGAGAGAGATAGAGAGAGAGAATTTGCAATGGTGGCGTCTGGGGGAAATACACTTAAATAGCTTATATACAGATACTGGTTGTGTCTACCAACTCATGTCTGTTGGTAGTACTTTAAGAACGAAGAACGGCTCCCGCTGCCCACCTGTCTGACAGCAGTCTGTCTTTCCCTCGTGCCAAAATGTCCTGCATCTGTTTTCCTGAGAGAACCCACAACCTCTCCAGGTGATCCAGGCAATGTATGATATCAGTCACCTACCAACGTGATCTAATTCCTTGATCCAGGTCGTCTGGGCATCAGGTCTGTATAAAATAACAAAGACAGAAGCTGCCTCTCTTAGGACAACACTTGTGATTGAAAAGTACTTACAGAAAAAAAACTGCCAAAGCTTTTATAAACAACCAAATCCTTTAAAAACTGCCAAAATCCTTTAAAAACTGCCAAGTCCTTTAAAAACTGCCAAGTCCTTTAAAAACTGCCAAAATCCTTTAAAAACTGCCAAAATCCTTTAAAAACAGCCAAAATCCTTTAAAAACTGCCAAAATCCTTTAAAAACTGCTAAATCTTCTTTAAATGAGTTTTAGCCCCAAAGTGCTTCTTCCTCAGCACACCACCCTACCATCTACTGCTGATAAGTCTCTCGCCAGGGGAAGCCATATACACTGCACTCTTTTGTTATGACTTGCGCCGTCACGCAGCCTCGTTAGGAGAGAGACGTCTCCTGCATCAGTTAACTGTCAGGTTTGCTAACTCATGAACGCCATCGCAATCACTCCTGGCCCGTGGGACGTGTCACCTCGCCAGCGAGAGAGAGAGAGAGAGAGAGAGAGAGAGAGAGAGAGAGAGAGAGAGAGAGAGAGAGAGAGAGAGAGACAGAGGAAGATCGGGCTAGGGTACAGAAATGACCTTGAAAGCATCTGTAAGATTACAGTCTTCTGTGGCGATACATTATCATTAGCCTCTACTTCCTCTCATGTCTGGGTTACAGTCATCGTTATGTACTATCGTCTATGGCCCTTTTACGTCGCCCATTTTCACGCAATGACCTCAAAACAAAAACAATACAATGACCTATTGATTTTATTTTTCCTCCGCTAACCTTTCTCAAACACAGAGGCTGCGTGAGGGACTGCATCCAAAATGTGATAATCTATTAGTGGAATCAAGTGGCATCTGTCTACTCTCTGTCGTTTAGGGATTCTCAATCCAAATAGGCTTCGAAAAAGGGATTTAGCACCCATACAACATGTCCTTTTAAAACATTTTATAAAGGGAATCTAAACTTATTAGAACTGCTGTTAAGATTTACGTTATCTGATAACATATGGAAGTAAAAGAACTCATCATCATTAGCTTACTATAAGCGTAAGTCTGCAAAATGTAAGTACAGACTCCGATATTATCAGAAATGCCGAGAATTTCGGGTCAGCACAGACGAAACGAAAGAAAATATCAAATATGCATATTTCTCCTTTACTGCCCTGGCAACACATGCAAGGAAAACGGGAACGCGAGGCAAAACCCCATGGTATTATACGAAAGACCTGACACCACTGTCTCAAGATGGGGCTCCTGCCTCCCCCACACACACCTCTCCTCCTCCCACACACCTCTCCTCATTTCTCTCTCTCTCTCTCTCTCTCTCTCTCTCTCTCTCTCTCTCTCTCTCTCTCTCTCCCTTTTCCCCTCCCTCCCCGGCACCGCCATGCCGACACGGGCAGCTGGTGCGCCAGTCTGCTGCGGTATGTTCCCACGCACGAGGCGGGACCGGACCGACACCCGATGCATTCATTCAGCCGACGCGGCAAAAGCGGAAGGAGGGAAGGAAGGAAGAGAGGAGAGAGAGAGAGAGAGAGAGAGAGAGAGAGAGAGAGAGGTAATAACCTTCCATTATATACACACCAATCGTGGTGCCTCTCTCTGGTCTCGAGAGAACCACGGGTGAAATCACAGATGACCAGCCCGCTCCCGGCCACCGACCTAACCTGAGACTACGTACATATATATATCACTTACTGCTTCCGTCCGCTCTCTGATTACTCACTGCCTCCCTCCCTCCCTCTTCTCTCTGATTACTCACTGCCTCCCTCCCTCCCTCTTCTCTCTGATTACTCACTGCCTCCCTCCCTCCCTCTTCTCTCTGATTACTCACTGCCTCCCTCCCTCCCTCTTCTCTCTGATTACTCACTGCCTCCCTCCCTCCCTCTTCTCTCTGATTACTCACTGCCTCCCTCCCTCTTCTCTCTGATTACTCACTGCCTCCCTCCCTCTTCTCTCTGATTACTCACTGCCTCCCTCCCTCCTCCTCTCTCTGATTACTCACTGCCTCCCTCCTCCTCTCTCTGATTACTCACTGCCTCCCTCCCTCCTC
Source organism: Panulirus ornatus (assembly GCF_036320965.1). Lineage (NCBI taxonomy): Eukaryota > Metazoa > Arthropoda > Malacostraca > Decapoda > Palinuridae > Panulirus > Panulirus ornatus. The sequence continues at coordinate 10,448,490 of NC_092229.1, forward strand.
CTCTCTCTGATTACTCACTGCCTGCCTCCCTCTTCTCTGTGATTACTCACTGCCTCCCTCCCTCCCTCCTCTCTCTCTCTCTCTCTCTCTCTCTCTCTCTCTCTCTCTCTCTCTCTCTCATTACTGCCTCCCTCTTCCAGAGATGTATGTACCACTAACTACCCCCATCCGCACTTTGATTACTCACTTCCTACCAACTCTCCCTGACCACTCACTAACGGCCTCGCTTCTATCTCTCATTCCCTGCTGCTGCTCCTCCTTTTTCCTAACCACTCACTGCCTCCTTCGTCTCTCTGCCTCACTCACCTCTTCCCTCCCCTCTTTGACGGATGACCTGGGAGGCTGAGAGACGAGCCGGAGGGATGGGGGCTGTTGTGGAAGCTGGGAGGGGAGGGAAGGTCGGGTCACAGCCGCACTGTACAGCACATCACCTGCAGTGGCTCTTGCGTGCCTGGACGAAGCCTGTTAAGCCTAGAGCTAGCTAACCACGCCGGTCAGGAGGTGAGGTGCGTCTCGCTCGCTCCCGGCTTCACGAAGCCTTCCGCTCCGTAGAAAACAATTGTCACAAACAAGGGGGAAAACGAAAAATGAGAAGGAACACTCATGCCCCAACGACTGCAGTATGTGTTCCTCCATATCTCACCTACTGTATGGGGATTACTGGAAAGTAGATTGACGCTCTGTTTCATCAACATTGGTCGAGAGAAAGTAAACCAGGAAAAAAAAATGTACATATACATTCTTCGGCATTTTTCGAGTATTAAATACGGGGCCTTTAAACATTGCTAAAAAATGATCATCATGGTTAAGGTAGGTTGGGCTCTGGGCCAATCAACTGCCAGAGCCATTAAGGCCGTAATCATGATAGCAGTAATAAGGGATCAATTTACCACAGAAATGCGTCATCGGTGTCACGTGGCGTATGTGGAAAGACATCCCTGCGTCAAGTTCACGAACGCACGCTGAAGTATGGCCAAGTAACGGCCAAGAACTACAATTCCACTTTCTTTTTTTCCACTATTCCTAGTTTTCAAAAGAGATAATAAAGAACGAGAAGATTTCTTGCCCACCCCAGCTCATGCCCCCGCCAGTTTACCATTCATGAAGGTGTGGGTTGTATCATTTTGCCCCATCTATCCCCCAAGGAACATAATGGAAAAAAAAAGAGAAAGAACTTGTATGATATTCTGCTCAAAAGCTCTCTTCAACGATGTCTACGACACTGCAACAAGCACCTTTCCCCCACCCACATATATCTCCCCAGAATCTCCATAGAGGAAGAATATTCACATCGCCGTCCGTCATAAAGCGAAGGAAAGCGTTCCTTCTGCACCAGAGACCAGCGGACTCTTGCTGCTGCTGCTGCAGCCGTTCCAGCTGCTGCTAAACCATCTTGGACGAGGAACAGCAGCAGCAGCAGTAGACTGTCTGTTCCCAGCTGCTGCCCCTGGAACGTACCACAAGCCTAGGGGCTCCCTCCGCTCACCCACCGGCCTCACCTGGGGTGTAATGCAAGCCGGGGTCGCCTTGGCTGGGGGTGGTGGAGTGAGGTGGGAGGGTCGTACACGCCTTGACCCTCCCCCCTTCCCCTCCAAATAAGTACAGGCGAGACAGCTGGAAACGTACGCTATAAACGAGAGCACTCTGGGAGGGGTCGGGGTGTGGGTCATGTAGCCAAGGTGTGGCAATTCCAAACGCATCTTTAACCAACCAACCACCAATGCCCCATCTCTTCCCCCTCCTCCTTTTCCAAGAATCGAAGGTGAAAGAGAGAGAGAGAGAGAGAGAGAGAGAGAGAGAGAGAGAGAGAGAGAGAGAGAGAGAGAGAGAGAGAGAGAGAGAGAGAGAGAGAGAGACTTTCTGCTGCTTCTCCTACTCTGTAAGACAATAAACACAGTCTCGACCAAAGTCAAGTCCCGCAACGCAAGAGTTACGACCAGGCCTCGTGTGTGTGTGTGTGTGTGTGTGTGTGTGTGTGTGTGTGTGTGTGTGGTAGCGGCCACGGTCCAAAAAAAAAGACTGCAAATTCTCTCTCTCTCCCTCTCTCTCTCTCTCTCTCTCTCTCTCTCTCTCTCTCTCTCTCTCTCTCTCTCTCTCTCTCCGGCAGTCATCCGGGTGTGTAATTACAGGGGAAAAAAACAAAAAAAAAAAAAAAATCAAATCATGAATGTTAATGAACCACTCGCCCAGCAACCTCCTGCCTCTTAAATGACAGAAGCGAGACGTCTCTCTCTTAACTCATGTGTCTTCGTGTTAACGTTCATCATAAGCGTAGAGGTTGATGGTGGCGAAGTCTAGCACGCACACCACACACACACACACACCCCAGCCCAGCTAGATGCCAGCCAGAACCAGAGCAATGGAACTTACGAGCTACAGAGGACGACTGCCTTAATTAGCCGCCTCGGAGATTCATCTCAATTCCCTGCGGGGGGAAGTGCCACGCCACGGTCAACAATAAGTCATGATCCAATCACCAAGCCACAAGTACAAGGAAAAATTCCCCTCCTCCTCCTAAGCGTTACAGTCCGCCTTACAATGTGGAAGGCCCCTTGGGGGGTTTCAATCAACACTTGGCGTGTTCTGAATGCTTTCATTAAGAACGCATTCAAGTTTCATCGATTCGACTACATCCGGTGGTGGGCCGGTGCAAATGGCCATTAGCTGTGGACCTGGATAAAGAAAAAAAAAAGAGAGAGAGAAAAAAGGAATGTCTTAAATGGCGTCTCGTACTGATCTGCGACGTAACGAGTGACCCCCAAATCAGGATCAATACTTAGTGACCTCGAGCAACGTCATCACATAAATATAGACAGGCGCTAGTTAGAGTCTCTTATAACTGTTAAGTCTGGTGTACCTTTGATCGCCCATCAAAGACAGAGACTAAGAAAAGCCAACTGGTCCCGTCATTCATTTTGCAGTCGATGGATCTTCACCACTAACAGCTGAACTACCATAATCGTAACTTTAGTATTGCCAAGTTTTTTTTTACAATCACTTGGCTAATAACGAGATCATAACATCGCTTGTAGCGACTGAAATTCGTCCCGTAACCACGGAGAAGTAACCTACTCAAACTTCACTGGTACAACCCTTAACCCAGGCAAATCACAACCCCTTAACCCAGGCAAATCACAAGCCACAATCAAAGGTTATATTCTCGATGACCATACACGAAAATGGGGGATTAGGACGACCAAAGCAGATATTCTCTGTCGTATTGTATGGCCGGAGCGATACAACATTTTGCTCCATCTGCTGAGGTCAAGGGTTCTGTAGCGCTGCTCCTGCTGCTGTAGTGTCTTAGTGGCGGTTCTCCAATTAACTCTGAGCTGCCTCCAGCTGCTCTCGCTTCTGCTCCTCTTGTCGCCATTCTGCGCGCCTCTTCTGCTTCCTATTCTTTTGACTGGCATTTTGCTCCTGCTGACGGAGGAGGAGGAGGTGCTGGCGCCGACGCCCAGGGCCGAGTTTTGTAACACGAGGAACAAACGTCACTTAATTGACGGTGGGTTCAGGATAGGTAGTGACAGCGATTGGGGGAAAACTCGTCTTGTTACTAATGGGAGGAGAAGGGGGAAGAGGAGGAGGAGGAGGAGGAGGAGGAGAGAGGAAGGAAGGAAGGAAGGAAGAGGGAGAGAGGAGAGAGAGAGAGAGGTAATGACAGTAGCGCCCAGGGAGGAGGAAAAAAGAGGAGGAAACTGGGAGAACAAAAACTGATTTGTTAGAGACTGGGAAAATAGAAAATGGAAAGAGTAATGAGTAGATGAGCGACAGAGACGAGGGAGTGAGGACCAGCAAGGAAATGAGGCAAAAAAAAAAAAATGAAATATATGGAGAAAAGTAGTGAAGAATGTGCAGGAGGAAAACTTATACAAGACCTAAGGTCAAAAAAAAAAAAGAGAGAAAAGAAAAAGGTACGTTTCAGTCGACCCTTTTTTTTTTGTTTTCCCTCAGCCAACCATCACCAGACCATTACTCCCATCACTGACATCACCGGCACTGCCACCCATTACTGCCACCTGCACTGACATCACCGGCACTGCCATCAATTACTGCCACCTGCACTGACATCACCGGCACTGCCACCAATTACTGCCACCTGCACTGACATCACCGGCACTGCCACCTGCACTGACATCACCGGCACTGCCACTTGCACTGACATCACTGGCACTGCCAACAATTACTGCCATCACTACTTCCCTCCCTTCCTCCAGGGGGAAGTCCCACTCCACAAATCGATAACTAAAACCAGGTCTGTGACGCAGCGCCTCTGTGTCCAACGTTAGGGAGATGAGGCTAGGCTGGCTCTCCTGTGGCATAGCCTAGGATGCATCAAGCCTGGCTCTCCTGTGGCATAGACCAGGATGCATCAAGCCTGGCTCTCCTGTGGCATAGACCAGGATGCATCAAGCCTGGCTCTCCTGTGGCATAGCCTAGGAGGCATCAAGCCTGGCTCTCCTGTGGCATAGACCAGGATGCATCAAGCCTGGCTCTCCTGTGGCATAGACTAGGAGGCATCAAGCCTGGCTCTCCTGTGGCATAGACCAGGATGCATCAAGCCTGGCTCTCCTGTGGCATAGACTAGGAGGCATCAAGCCTGGCTCTCCTGTGGCATAGACTGGGAGGCATCAAGCCTGGCTCTCCTGTGGCATAGACCAGGAGGCATCAAGCCTGGCTCTCCTGTGGCATAGACCAGGAGGCATCAAGCCTGGCTCTCCTGTGGCATAGACCAGGAGGCATCAAGCCTGGCTCTTCTGTGGCATAGACTAGGAGACATCAAGCCTGGCTCTCCTGTGGCATAGACTAGGAGGCATCAAGCCTAGCTCTCCCGTGGCATAGACTAGGATGCATCAAGCCTGGCTCTCCTGTGGCATAGACTAGGAGGCATCAAGCCTGGCTCTCCTGTGGCATAGACTAGGATGCATCAAGCCTGGCTCTCCTGTGGCATAGCCTAGGATGCATCAAGCCTAGCTCTCCCGTGGCATAGACCAGGAGGCATCAAAGACTTAATGGAAGAGAATCTTTTCCTTTCTTAATTCAGTAAATATCTTGTAAATTTACCTTACTTAAACTCTTGAATGCGAAGGTAAGACCTTGAAGCACAAAGGTACGCCACAACCTTGGGTAATCATAATGGCTTGACCCTTTTAAAGGTCAGGTCAAAGGCCAGCCAACCATATTCACATGGGCGGTCTAGCAATGGCTTCGTTCAAGGCTTCGACCATCCGCTCTAATTCACACACACTAGAGTGACTCTTGTCACGGTCTGGTAAAGGAATAATCACATACCGGTCCAGGTGCTTTAACTAACTTCCTCCACCATGTTTTCCCACTATTTATGTTAGTACTATTCTGAAAACACAAGTGTCACAATCGCTCGAATCACTTGTAGAGGCTACAACCTCAAGTATGATGAATCTACATGAAGCATATACTCATTTCTACATGGACGAACCATTCTCATAATTCCCCTTGCATTATTCTCCCCCCACCACCCCAGCCTGTCATCTTTGGAGCCATGGTTTCACAGACATGACTGTTGCAGCATGACCAAGTGTGAGCCTACATATTTCTAAACGGTTCACACTGACGATCGGTTGGCTACGGGTGGAAAGGCCACCCACACAATACAGTCTCAATATATACCTTTCTACCGATTGTCTTTCTTGGGGTCTGGCTGGACCTTCGCTTGAAATGGGATCGTTCGTGTGTACACTACCCATATAGACATGGATTAGATAATAATAAACTGTTGTGCCTGGGCCCTAGCCCGTCTCTAATGTGTGGATAAAGCCTTGAGCTCGTGGATTTAACACGAATGGCACAGTTGATGGATTAATTTACAACAGCGCCCACATACCCCTCGCAAAGACACGACAGACATACGAAGGACTTCACTTCATAGATAACAGAACCTTAAAAAGAAAACACAATCAATCAAAGAATGATCTCTTTTTTTTCTCTCCCCTCCCTCATTTCTTCTTTATTCTTACGACTGTTCGCACATTTCGACCAGAGTGGCGAGTGAAAGAGCCACGAACAAGGATTACGAAAAGTGAGGTTATGGTAATGCTGTGAGCTGAAGGCAGACTGGTTTATAACTGGCTACACTGAT
>NC_092229.1:10459607-10462107 GCF_036320965.1 Panulirus ornatus
AAACACCAGGGTCATCCCTATCACATGATGATGCAGAACTCGATTCCCTATGTCAATTAGTAACCTCGATCCCTTACTACACGATCGAAGAGGAACAAAGGGTATTCGCTGGCACAAAGCCACAGTATAAAGCCAGGGAAGCATCAGGTCAAGAGATTCAACAACCACAGAGGCAGAAGACGCGAATGTTACACACAAGAAACAGAATGATGATGAGCGTGTTGGCTTCCTGACAGAGAGACGGGCAATAAGGAATGGTACCTGTTCGGCAGAAGCAACACAGGGTTATAATGAGACGTTTCCTTTCCCTGCAGAGACGTTCGATAATCCCTGACATCATCGTTGTGGTGTGGCAGAGGCGGAGCACAAGCCATCGCCAGCGATCCAACACAGTGAGAGGGCAGAGGCTCAAGAGAGAGAGAGAGAGAGAGAGAGAGAGAGAGAGAGAGAGAGAGAGAGAGAGAGAGAGAGAGAAAAGAAAATGTTAGGGAGGAGGAATTAGCCATGGAAGCAACTTTTATGACACGAAAGAGGGCACTTGTGGGCTGGAGGGGAAGGACTTGACCTCACTTTAGTCACGTCCTTGTGAGCACTTCAGTGCCTTTGGGCGAGAGATAGAAAAAGAAGGCCACATTAAGCCTCTACCACCGGCACATCCAACCAGAGTGTTGCTCCAACACAGGCAACACCACGCCTGCTGACTGACACGCAACACACTCTAGCTCTCCCTGGCCAAGACCAGCCCTCCTCCACCACCCCCGATGTGGTTCAAGCCTCCTCCGCCGCTGCAGCTGGCCCAGACACTGCTTTGCTATACCCTCTAGCAGAGGGGAATGAACGGGCGTGGAACTCCCTCCGCAAAAACTTGTAAGACTCTTCCATTCTTCAAGGCATTGAGAGCGTTCGGGGGAGGGGGGGTTGGTTGGTTGGTTGGTTGTTGCACGACGCAAAAAAAAAAAAAAGAGAAATGAGACGGCGAGTAAAGGTGTGGGAAACACTGGGCTCCAAACAACAGACTTTAACCTCGGTGATGTCAGTGCCTCCTGGCGCATCCACTGCTCTGTATTACAGGCGATAATGACCTCCCCCTCCCTCCTTCGCATCTAGGCGGCGTTCGTTGTTACCCACGCTCCTTCCTGCGAACGTCCTCATTTCTCTTTCAAACGAACGCACGACGCAAGCTGGAGAGGCTGCAGGGTACAGACAGGCAAGTGGTGGTGGTCGTAGGCCGGGCTGGTGCTCTAACCACACACACACACACACACTGCGTCAGCCGGAGAGGAGGTACGGGGAATGTTTCAACTGTGGGGCAGCCAAGGCGTCAGGCGTGGCTCCCAGTGGATCCTAAGGTAATGGTGTTAAATCATGCTCCCTGCGTCACCCCGCCACACCTCCACCACAGGTCTCACCCGAGTGGGCACACCACACACACACACACACACACACACACACACGTGCTGTGAAGCGTGTCATTAGTCTGCCCCAGAATCTGTCCATCAACAGCTGTGATCAAATTCGCCTCGACTTAATTCCAAACTGATAACCACAAGAAGTTTAACCCCAGGGGGGGGGGGTTGGTTCTGTCTGGGAGAGAGAAAGGAATATATCCAATGGTCAAAATCAATTTCCCCGCGAATCAATGACATGTACGATCAATTAAGGCCGGGGCAAATCAAATCCCCTTTCCCCGCAACTCCACCCCCTACCGTTCCGTCGAAATTTACGAACACAGTTTATGTTAATGGCTGCCTACGTACATTTTCTCCCCCCTCGTTCACCCCTCCACCCAGCCCATATTCCGTGCTACATGCTCCACCCACACACACACACACACACACACACTGTCTGCTCTACACTCCACCTAGAGGATACCTAAGTGGTGCGCTCCACCTTGTGTCATCGTCATCATCACACACTCCTCCACACGCTGTAGGTAATGATACTTGCCTTCATCATAGTCACGTTTCACTCACACTGTGTTGTTCCTTCACGTATCCCTTTCTTCCACATGATGTTCTATCATTTCATTTCTTTATGTTAGCTGAGACGACATGAGCAACTGAGGCCCTGATCAAGGCCATCTCATTACCGCTACACACACACACGCACCTTGGCCTGGGCCAGGCACCTGTTCTATCGACAGAACCCCTCAGTGATAGATGAACAGCTGGGTTGACTGTGGACCAACTGCCGCCACACCTGTTCTATCGACCGAACTCTCAGAGGAAGATGAACACCTGGGTTGACTGTGGACCAACTGCCGCCACCAGGATTCGAACCTACGCGGTCTCGACCCTGGGCTAGCCCGTGAATACGTCACGGTCAGGAACGCTAACCGGTATACCACGGGAGTCCCATTCAGTAGTACAGACTTCCACTCACACATTCCCATCCAAAGATTAAAATTTCCATAGCAGTATGTAATTCTACCTACTGAAAAGGCGCTCATTTCTTATCTGTCTATCAGCCAGCTGTTGTGCCGGAGGGAACAGTGGATGAG
>NC_092229.1:10467107-10559607 GCF_036320965.1 Panulirus ornatus
ATACAAGAAGTTCCTCAGCATTTCCTTCCCTCAGTAGTTCTCCTCCTGCTCAGCTTTTCCTGTTATGCTGACTCAGGTCACTCAGCTCACCCAGTCTCCCAGACCTGAGCCATTGCAACAATGTTGGGTCCAGGGAGGAGGAAGGAAGTTCGGTAGCTGTAATCATGTCTCCCTCGTCCCTTCCTCCAACTGAGGAAGCTCCAATTGTGGGCTACCTCGTCCTTTCCTCCAATTGTGGGCTATCTCGTCCTTTCCTCCAATTGTGGGCTCCCTCGTCCCTTCCTCCAACTGTGGGCTCCCTCGTCCCTTCCTCCAACTGTGGGCTCCCTCGTCCCTTCCTCCAATTGTGGGCTCCCTCGTCCCTTCCTCCAATTGTGGGCTCCCTCGTCCCTTCCTCCAATTGTGGGCTCCCTCGTCCCTTCCTCCAACTGTGGGCTCCCTCGTCCTTTCCTCCAATTGTGGGCTCCCTCGTCCCTTCCTCCAATTGTGGGCTCCCTCGTCCGTTCTTACAATTGTGGGCTCCCTCGTCCCTTCCTCCAATTGTGGGCTCCCTCGTCCGTTCTTACAATTGTGGGCTCCCTCGTCCCTTCCTCCAACTGTGGGCATGTCTTGGGCTCTAGTCTGTCCATGTACTTAGCTCCCGGTTTTCTTCTGGCACCAAATTTTGTTGCCTGCAGTGCCGCCCATACTCTATTCTCCAGCCTCGTCAGTGAAGCGCCTAACTCGGTGCTGCATAATTCAGTGGTATACATCATCAAAATATACGTATATAGGTATTCCTACGAGTTCACAGGGAAATGAGACACGATAAGTTCCCAAGTGTCCTTTCGTGGAATAATCACACCATCAGGGAAGATACAAGAAAGATATATAACAGTCAGGTGATATACAACAATGAGACGTAGCTAGGACGCCATTTGGTGAACAAGTGACTACCCGAATATATACGTAGATTTTTTTTTTTTGAGTGCTTCATTGTCTACGATCTGGGAAGCAATCCTAACACTCACCACGCTAAAGTTTATCACCTTGCCAATTCCTCCAACCCATTTTCCTGGTATATTCACTGGGTATATACCTTCACCATTAAGTCCTTAAAGGAAGTTGCTGCTCTCAAAGCCAGATGGTGGCAATAACCAAGCTACCTTATTCCATTTAGCCTCATCTTCACAATGCTTTTGACCCGAGACGAATTTCACCAGCGGTGTATCTTGGCCAGCGGTACAGTCTATCTACCTAAGCCTACTGTATCGTGCCGCAGTATAATGTCATCCTCACTTCACTCATAAATCTATCATCCGAGTGCATATTTCATGTGCTCAAGTGTAAGCAAACATTTTCTTGCAGCTAAAACACACACACACACACACTGTTTTTATTTATGCTGCTGATTACTTTACCACAGAAATGTAGTTCCGAAGTTGCTTTGATTTGTGCTCGTATCACCAGTGAGTTTATTGTGCACCGCGACCCAATGCTCATGGTGTGAGCGGTAGCGCGAAAGGATTACAGAGGTCACAAAGGCTCTCTGTCAGACCCCAGTGGCCAGATACTCGTTACATAAAACTGTTACACAGTTGCTTCATTACATAAGGTTACAGTCTCTTATACGATAAGTTTACCGACCAGATGCGAAATAAAACCTTTAGAATTACAGTTTATATTGTTATTAACAATGAATTGTTGTGCCATTCCTTGTAGGGTTTGTTTTGACCTATCCCTATTGGGCACATTTTGTTCACTGAGGCATAATGTTCTCGTCTGTGTTCAAATCTTTGACCACAAACTTTACAATTCACATGATTACCATCTGCAGTTAGGCCAAAGCGTCAGCAGTTCATATAGTTTAGCTTTAGCATACCAGTTACAACATCTTGTAAACTGTTGCTCTTATTATTTTCTCTATGGAAGTATTTTACTGAACATATTTCCCCCGTGATAGAAAACGTTTCTGCTTGTGCCTATCTGCGCACTCGACTACTTTACTCAGAGAGGTCTATCTACTTCCTTTCTAATTCCAATTTGAGACGCGTGATTGACAACCTGTTATCATCAAAAAGTTCTTTACACAATGCAATCCTGGCCATAACATCAACTTTATCGTGTGGTAATGACCCTTTTCTCGTTTCCTTTCTGCTTCCCTAAGTTGCTTTCCATTTCCAAACACTGACTCGTTCAGTTTCAGACTGTCCTTTCTACTAATCTTTTTATTGATCACCATCCACCTACATCCATCACCATCCACCTACATCCATCACCATCCACCTACATCCATCACCATCCACCTACATCCATCACCATCCACCTACATCCATCACCATCCACCTACATCCATCACCATCCACCTACATCCATCACCATCCACCTACATCCATCACCATCCACCTACATCCATCACCATCCACCTACATCCATCACCATCCACCTACATCCATCACCATCCACCTACATCCATCACCATCCACCTACATCCATCACCATCCACCTACATCCATCACCATCCACCTACATCCATCACCATCCACCTACATCCATCACCATCCACCTACATCCATCACCATCCACCTACATCCATCACCATCCACCTACATCCATCACCATCCACCTACATCCATCACCATCCACCTACATCCATCACCATCCACCTACATCCATCACCATCCACCTACATCCATCACCATCCACCTACATCCATCACCATCCACCTACATCCATCACCATCCACCTACATCCATCACCATCCACCTACATCCATCACCATCCACCTACATCCATCACCATCCACCTACATCCATCACCATCCACCTACATCCATCACCATCCACCTACATCCATCACCATCCACCTACATCCATCACCATCCACCTACATCCATCACCATCCACCTACATCCATCACCATCCACCTACATCCATCACCATCCACCTACATCCATCACCATCCACCTACATCCATCACCATCCACCTACATCCATCACCATCCACCTACATCCATCACCATCCACCTACATCCATCACCATCCACCTACATCCATCACCATCCACCTACATCCATCACCATCCACCTACATCCATCACCATCCACCTACATCCATCACCATCCACCTACATCCATCACCATCCACCTACATCCATCACCATCCACCTACATCCATCACCATCCACCTACATCCATCACCATCCACCTACATCCATCACCATCCACCTACATCCATCACCATCCACCTACATCCATCACCATCCACCTACATCCATCACCATCCACCTACATCCATCACCATCCACCTACATCCATCACCATCCACCTACATCCATCACCATCCACCTACATCCATCACCATCCACCTACATCCATCACCATCCACACTCATCTATTACCATCCACAGATATCCATTAATGTCCACATACATCCATCACCATCCACCTACATCCATCACCATCCACCTACATCCATCACCATCCACCTACATCCATCACCATCCACCTACATCCATCACCATCCACCTACATCCATCACCATCCACCTACATCCATCACCATCCACCTACATCCATCACCATCCACCTACATCCATCACCATCCACCTACATCCATCACCATCCACCTACATCCATCACCATCCACCTACATCCATCACCATCCACCTACATCCATCACCATCCACCTACATCCATCACCATCCACCTACATCCATCACCATCCACCTACATCCATCACCATCCACCTACATCCATCACCATCCACCTACATCCATCACCATCCACCTACATCCATCACCATCCACACTCATCTATTACCATCCACAGATATCCATTAATGTCCACATACATCCATCACCATCCACCTACATCCATCACCATCCACCTACATCCATCACCATCCACCTACATCCATCACCATCCACCTACATCCATCACCATCCACCTACATCCATCACCATCCACCTACATCCATCACCATCCACCTACATCCATCACCATCCACCTACATCCATCACCATCCACCTACATCCATCACCATCCACCTACATCCATCACCATCCACCTACATCCATCACCATCCACCTACATCCATCACCATCCACCTACATCCATCACCATCCACCTACATCCATCACCATCCACCTACATCCATCACCATCCACCTACATCCATCACCATCCACCTACATCCATCACCATCCACCTACATCCATCACCATCCACCTACATCCATCACCATCCACCTACATCCATCACCATCCACCTACATCCATCACCATCCACCTACATCCATCACCATCCACCTACATCCATCACCATCCACCTACATCCATCACCATCCACCTACATCCATCACCATCCACCTACATCCATCACCATCCACCTACATCCATCACCATCCACCTACATCCATCACCATCCACCTACATCCATCACCATCCACCTACATCCATCACCATCCACCTACATCCATCACCATCCACCTACATCCATCACCATCCACCTACATCCATCACCATCCACCTACATCCATCACCATCCACCTACATCCATCACCATCCACCTACATCCATCACCATCCACCTACATCCATCACCATCCACCTACATCCATCACCATCCACCTACATCCATCACCATCCACCTACATCCATCACCATCCACCTACATCCATCACCATCCACCTACATCCATCACCATCCACCTACATCCATCACCATCCACCTACATCCATCACCATCCACCTACATCCATCACCATCCACCTACATCCATCACCATCCACCTACATCCATCACCATCCACCTACATCCATCACCATCCACCTACATCCATCACCATCCACCTACATCCATCACCATCCACCTACATCCATCACCATCCACCTACATCCATCACCATCCACCTACATCCATCACCATCCACCTACATCCATCACCATCCACCTACATCCATCACCATCCACCTACATCCATCACCATCCACCTACATCCATCACCATCCACCTACATCCATCACCATCCACCTACATCCATCACCATCCACCTACATCCATCACCATCCACCTACATCCATCACCATCCACCTACATCCATCACCATCCACCTACATCCATCACCATCCACCTACATCCATCACCATCCACCTACATCCATCACCATCCACCTACATCCATCACCATCCACCTACATCCATCACCATCCACCTACATCCATCACCATCCACCTACATCCATCACCATCCACCTACATCCATCACCATCCACCTACATCCATCACCATCCACCTACATCCATCACCATCCACCTACATCCATCACCATCCACCTACATCCATCACCATCCACCTACATCCATCACCATCCACCTACATCCATCACCATCCACCTACATCCATCACCATCCACCTACATCCATCACCATCCACCTACATCCATCACCATCCACCTACATCCATCACCATCCACCTACATCCATCACCATCCACCTACATCCATCACCATCCACCTACATCCATCACCATCCACCTACATCCATCACCATCCACCTACATCCATCACCATCCACCTACATCCATCACCATCCACCTACATCCATCACCATCCACCTACATCCATCACCATCCACCTACATCCATCACCATCCACCTACATCCATCACCATCCACCTACATCCATCACCATCCACCTACATCCATCACCATCCACCTACATCCATCACCATCCACCTACATCCATCACCATCCACCTACATCCATCACCATCCACCTACATCCATCACCATCCACCTACATCCATCACCATCCACCTACATCCATCACCATCCACCTACATCCATCACCATCCACCTACATCCATCACCATCCACCTACATCCATCACCATCCACCTACATCCATCACCATCCACCTACATCCATCACCATCCACCTACATCCATCACCATCCACCTACATCCATCACCATCCACCTACATCCATCACCATCCACCTACATCCATCACCATCCACCTACATCCATCACCATCCACCTACATCCATCACCATCCACCTACATCCATCACCATCCACCTACATCCATCACCATCCACCTACATCCATCACCATCCACCTACATCCATCACCATCCACCTACATCCATCACCATCCACCTACATCCATCACCATCCACCTACATCCATCACCATCCACCTACATCCATCACCATCCACCTACATCCATCACCATCCACCTACATCCATCACCATCCACCTACATCCATCACCATCCACCTACATCCATCACCATCCACCTACATCCATCACCATCCACCTACATCCATCACCATCCACCTACATCCATCACCATCCACCTACATCCATCACCATCCACCTACATCCATCACCATCCACCTACATCCATCACCATCCACCTACATCCATCACCATCCACCTACATCCATCACCATCCACCTACATCCATCACCATCCACCTACATCCATCACCATCCACCTACATCCATCACCATCCACCTACATCCATCACCATCCACCTACATCCATCACCATCCACCTACATCCATCACCATCCACCTACATCCATCACCATCCACCTACATCCATCACCATCCACCTACATCCATCACCATCCACCTACATCCATCACCATCCACCTACATCCATCACCATCCACCTACATCCATCACCATCCACCTACATCCATCACCATCCACCTACATCCATCACCATCCACCTACATCCATCACCATCCACCTACATCCATCACCATCCACCTACATCCATCACCATCCACCTACATCCATCACCATCCACCTACATCCATCACCATCCACCTACATCCATCACCATCCACCTACATCCATCACCATCCACCTACATCCATCACCATCCACCTACATCCATCACCATCCACCTACATCCATCACCATCCACCTACATCCATCACCATCCACCTACATCCATCACCATCCACCTACATCCATCACCATCCACCTACATCCATCACCATCCACCTACATCCATCACCATCCACCTACATCCATCACCATCCACCTACATCCATCACCATCCACCTACATCCATCACCATCCACCTACATCCATCACCATCCACCTACATCCATCACCATCCACCTACATCCATCACCATCCACCTACATCCATCACCATCCACCTACATCCATCACCATCCACCTACATCCATCACCATCCACCTACATCCATCACCATCCACCTACATCCATCACCATCCACCTACATCCATCACCATCCACCTACATCCATCACCATCCACCTACATCCATCACCATCCACCTACATCCATCACCATCCACCTACATCCATCACCATCCACCTACATCCATCACCATCCACCTACATCCATCACCATCCACCTACATCCATCACCATCCACCTACATCCATCACCATCCACCTACATCCATCACCATCCACCTACATCCATCACCATCCACCTACATCCATCACCATCCACCTACATCCATCACCATCCACCTACATCCATCACCATCCACCTACATCCATCACCATCCACCTACATCCATCACCATCCACCTACATCCATCAGCATCCACCTACATCTTCCACCATCCAACTCCCTCCATTACAATCCACATGCATCCATCAACATCCACCTTCATCCATCACCATCCACACTCATCTATTACCATCCACAGATATCCATTAATGTCCACATACATCCATCACCATCCACCTACATCCATCACCATCCACATCCAATCATCACCACCATACACATACACGCACCAGGATCTTTACCACATCCTCACATACGTAATCATTTATCCACCCGCTTCTCAACACCATCCTAAGGATATATCCACGCGTCTTAATCCACCCATCCACCAGCTCCCTAATAGCACCGCTCAGCGTTCTAAATGTACCCACTAGCATTCGCTACCCACATGCTGAGCGATTCGTTATATAGATGGCGCGTCAGTCACAATGAAATCACATGCGGGTTTAATTGCGGGTGTTTAGCTGGCTTCCTGTGTCCCTGGGAGACAGTGGCCCTGACAGATGGTGGCGTTCCCTCACAGGCATGAAAGATGGCACTGTTACGCCTTGGGTCTACGGATGACAGGTCCGTCTGTGGCCTGAGGATGGTAGTGGTCTATGGTTAAGGACCAAAGGATGGCAGTGGTCCTCCATAAACCTATCTGGTTAGCTGGTGTTGTCTCATGCATCCTAATGATGATGGTCCACTGTAATCCTATGGTTCGTGGTGTTGCTTCAAGGGCACGGGGATGGCAGTGGTGCGTCTTCACGAAGACCTAAAAGGTTGGTGTACCATCAGAGTGTCTGTGGATGTTATCATTTAGTCAGAAGTCAAAGGATGATGATGGTCTATTGTACATAACTTCAGGATGATGATGGTCTATTGTACATAGCTTCAGGATGATGATGGTCTATTGTACATAGCTTCAGGATGATGGGCTATTGTACATAGCTTCAGGATGATGATGGTCTATTGTACATAGCTTCAGGATGATGATGGTCTACTGTACATAGCTTCAGGATGATGGGCTATTGTACATAGCTTCAGGATGATGATGGTCTATTGTACATAGCTTCAGGATGATGGGCTATTGTACATAGCTTCAGGACGATGGTCTACTGTACATAGCTTCAGGATGATGGTCTACTGTACATAGCTTCAGGATGACGGTCTATTGTACATAGCTTCAGGATGATGATGGTCTATTGTACATAGCTTCAGGATGATGATGGTCTATTGTACATAGCTTCAGGATGATGATGGTCTATTGTACATAGCTTCAGGATGATGATGGTCTATTGTACATAGCTTCAGGATGATGATGGTCTATTGTACATAGCTTCAGGATGATGATGGTCTATTGTACATAGCTTCAGGATGATGATGGTCTATTGTACATAGCTTCAGGATGATGATGGTCTATTGTACATAGCTTCAGGATGATGATGGTCTATTGTACATAGCTTCAGGATGATGATGGTCTATTGTACATAGCTTCAGGATGATGATGGTCTATTGTACATAGCTTCAGGATGATGATGGTCTACTGTACATAGCTTCAGGATGATGATGGTCTATTGTACATAGCTTCAGGATGATGATGGTCTACTGTACATAGCTTCAGGATGATGATGGTCTACTGTACATAGCTTCAGGATGATGATGGTCTATTGTACATAGCTTCAGGATGATGATGGTCTATTGTACATAGCTTCAGGATGATGGGAGTTCTCTCACAGGTCTGAGGAGGAGAAGGAGGAGGAGGAGGAGGAGGAGGATTTATTACAGGCTTAAAGATGGGGGAGTTCCCGTCACAGGCCAAAAGAAATGTATATAGAAGGATTTCCATCATAAAACACACAGTATGATTCCACAATCAATGCATACAAAGCCATACTATTGCGGCAATTTAGGGAATAAATAAACAAATATATATATGTGCATGCACATAAATATAAATATATATATATATATATATATATATATATATATATATATATATATATATATATATATATATATATATATATATACACACATATATATGACACTTCGAAACCGGATTAGAGGACTTCACGAAAATGTATTCGAAATGACGCGAATTCATCACCCTATCTTGTGTTCGTGTTGAAATGTAAACGAGATTGAAACTGGAACCCCCCCCGAGAGTCGAATCTAGGAAAGTTATATATTACTCTCCAACACTGCTTCTCTTACTCAAGGCTTCCTCCTCTGTCCCCTTCCCTCTCACACGCACACACTCTATTCTCATGGAACTTCCAACCACCATCGAACCCGTCTCTCAAGTTAACAACATCCACAAAAGATATCCACAGCTTTACCTCAAGCCACCTGGTCAGTTCGTCTCCCTCCAACACACACCCCGCCAGAGCTGCTGGCTAGACCAAGCGCCACTTGCTGGTGCTCCTCCTCCTCCTCCTCCTCTGATCAATCAGGCTGTCTCGAAAGGGAACAGGGGCCCCGCAGGCCAACGTACTCTCCACAACCCGGCTGATCAGGTACACTTTCATATATTCCTGTCCAGTGGAAGCTGGATATCCCTCTGTACACCAGCAGACTGAATCATCATTATTATGTACACCATACCGTTGCTCTGAGGAAACAGACGGACTTCTAATATAGGGAATAGATGTGGTGGCAGACCCGCTTTGTAGGATTAGACCGTCTTTTGTGTTTTTTTTTTTCCGCTCTTTCTCTCATGTAAATCATTTATTCGTATTAGGTCCTTATGGCATAAAATGTCTGTCTTCTGACACATTACTCACTTACGACAGTATTGGTACCGCTTACGACAGTCGTATTACCGCTTACGACAGTCATGGTACCATTTACGATACTCATAGTACCGCTTACGACAGTCGTAGTGCCGCTTACGACAGTCGTAGTAGTACCGCTTACGACAGTCGTAGTAGTACCGCTTACGACAGTCGTAAAGCCGCTTACGACAGTCGTAGTAGTACCACTTACGACAGTCGTAGTAGTACCACTTACGACAGTCGTAGTAGTACCACTTACGACAGTCGTAGTAGTACCACTTAAGACAGTCGTAGTAGTACCACTTACGACAGTCGTAGTAGTACAACTTACGACAGTCGTAGTGCCGCTTACGACAGTCGTAGTAGTACCGCTTACGACAGTCGTAGTACCACTTACGACAGTCGTAGTGCCGCTTACGACAGTCGTAGTGCCGCTTACGACAGTCGTAGTAGTACCACTTACGACAGTCGTAGTATTACCACTTACGACAGTCGTAGTGCCGCTTACGACAGTCGTAGTAGTACCGCTTACGACAGGCATGGTTCCGCACAAGACTGTCGCACCACCACCAACACTCACGCCACTGCTGCGCTTTGCCTTCCCATCGACAACACACACTGGCGGTGATCCGAAGGTCTCATGTCGCGGGGCGTGACCACGACATGACTGACTACTTGAAAGCAAACTGAGCCTTAAAGCTTAAAGCTCGTGAGTGTACACACGGTAAGAAAAAATCATTTTCCCCAGATGGGTATGACCGATTTCGAAATGATCAATATGACTCGTGTTGTCTCGGTAGAGTTGGCAAGCGTAAATGCCGAGACATTATTAACTAATCATTATGGTAATCCACTCTATACTTATTTCCATTGGAAAAAGAAATCCAAATAGTCATCAGGGCAAAGGAGAGTAAATGTCGCAATCTATTTGTATATCAGAGTACCATATGCTACCAATGCGAGGCCGGATCCATGAACATTTCTCAAAAAACGCTGACGGGCGGGCTGGCGGTCGGTCGGGCGTGCATGGGGCAGGGCCTAGAATGGATCCTGGAAAACGAGTTGCGATCTTGTAAGACCGGTAGATTTATTACCGACTGGTAAGACCGGTAAATATAACAACCGTCATATAATTATTACTGCCACAGCTCTCTCAACCCACACGACGCGCCACCTGGTGTTGTGAACGAGGGAGGGAGGAAGAAGAGGTAATCTAAAGGAAGGAAGAGGAGGAGGAGGAGGAGGAGGACGGATGATGATACGATATAATGGAAGTTGAAGAGGAGGAGGAGGAGGAGGACTAAGAAAGAGGCTTTCTTGGAGGGATGGAAGAAGGGAGGAACGAAAGGACGAGAAAAATGTAAAAATAAAACGATTCTTTCCTTGGATTCAAGGAGAGGGGAAGGGAGAGGGAAGTGATGATAAAATCGAGGGCGAAAATATATCTATTTCACTTAGCGTTACTATTATCAGCAACGCTCTGTAGTTAGCAAAATACATTTCTGTGTAACAATTACTTAACTGATCTATCAAGTTTACCATTTACGTTAAAATGTCACTCAGGCTTGGTAATTACCAGTTATCATCGTAATTACACCCTTAACTGGGTAAAATACGACTTGAACAATTACACACTTCTAGCATATAAAAAATCACTTTCATTCACGAATATTGTACACACCATGCATGCCAAATATCATTTTCTCGAACAGTTAAACATACAGCCATACTGACTCTACGTCGAAATTAAGAAAGGTCGTGATATCCAAAGGGAAACACAACTCTACGCCAAGCAGTATAAGGACAGAGGGACGCATCTATTCTGTCAGCCTGTACATAGGGAAAGGATCACACTGAGATCCTCTGTGAACTCTGTAATCCTTTTGCGCTGCAGCTCACAGGATGAGCACTGGGTGTGAGCACCATAAGTTTGCCTGGGGGGGATACCGCCACGAATCAAACCAATCAATATACAGTTGTCTTTGTGCTCAGCCTTCTGAGCGTCCTACACTCAGACGCGATGAAGTTCTCCTCAACATCAACCATACAAAAAGCCACAGTTCTTATGGTGAAGCGATTCGAATACCAAGAGCGACTTGCACGGTATTAAATCCTATAATTTAGGGATAATACGAACATTAGATGAAAACTACTTGCTCATCACTCTGCTCATAACTTTTAAGATGCCAATCCAAACGGAACGAACCCGAGAGAGATTGAATTAATATGACGACATAATCAATGGGGGAAAAGAGTGTTTAGCCAACTGATAAGTACAGTCACTCGCATGACCACGAGAGAGAGAGAGAGAGAGAGAGAGAGAGAGAGAGAGAGAGAGAGAGAGAGAGAGAGAGAGAGAGAGAGAGAGAGAGGCAGGCAGGTAAGCAGGCAAAACCCCACCAAACACAAGAAGCCATTCAATGTTGCTTCCTCTTCTTTAGCTGCGGTTCACTTGGCGGTGTGCAGGCATGCATGACAGCCTTGACGGAAGAGAGTTGTGGGTCATGCATACTGCCATGGGAGGAGAATGCAGCACAGCGACAAGATACAATAAGAAGAGGAAGAAGAAGGGGAAGTTGCATGGTAAATTCATCAAGTACTGAATCTCTCTCTCTCTCTCTCTCTCTCTCTCTCTCTCTCTCTCTCTCCCCAGTGGTGTTCAAGACGGGCTAACTCGCTGCTTCCACCTGCTGGAGACGAGGCCGTTCATCACATCCATCGTAAGGCCAAGCGCCCATTATGACGATGGCCTGCAGTCAACCCTTCCCCAAGCCACGTTCCCATCCATCGATTTACCCTAACGAGGAGGATGAATGGCTAGGGGTTACGTGTGGGTCGGCACGCTCGAAGCAAGGACTTGTAGCGACCTTAACCACTACACCACAAGATTGCTGTAAATGTTTAAGGTACATAGATACCTAAAAGTCCAATATCTAATCCTTAATTACCCTCCAGGAGCCATTTCTCAAAAGGTCATGTTGTTATTCCATGACACCTTTTCCAAAGGCTTTTGCAGCCCCAAGGCTGCGCTACTCTCAGAAGCAGGGAAAGGATGGGCTCCTTTGAAGAGAGTTCTTTGACGAGATTGTATTCAGCGTCGTCAAATGACGATGATACAGCCTCGGCAAATGTGATCTTTAACCAGTGTGAAGCCTCGAGCAAGCAGGGTCCGGTAGCACCCAACATGCAATATATATATATATATATATATATATATATATATATATATATATATATATATATATATATATATATATATTGTATACTGAAGGAAATTAAGAGAAATGTACACAGTATTCCTACATATCGCATTTTAACTCTGCCGCGGCACACCACGCAGGTGGGACGTTCACATTTCAACACAATCAAGCAACCAATTAACGTAATGTAAACATCCACTCCCACATACACACACACATCCCATCCATGAGACAGTCGCGCATTGCCAAAATTCGTGAATGCCCCCAGGAACCAACGATAATCATCCAGGTGAACGTACAAAAGCGCAAGAGCGATCTTTCTTCTGCTGCAGAGAACAGTTCACACACGAGCACTCCACTGGGCAAGGCTGCTGTGAACCTTCACCATGGGCTTTAGGAACCTTTACCAGGGGCTTCAGCATGGGCTTTAGGAACCTTCACCATAGGCTTTAGGAACCTTTACCATGGGCTTCACCATGGGCTTTAGGAACCCCTTTACCCTTTACCATAGGTTAGGAACCTTCAACATGGGCTTTAGGAACCTTTACCATGGGCTTTAGGAACCTTTACCATGGGCTTTAGGAGCCTTCACCATGGGCTTTAGGAACCTTCACCAGGGGCTTTAGGAACCTTTACCATGGGCTTTAGGAACCTTTACCATGGGCTTGCCGACCTCCTGGAGGAGAACTACCGATGACCACAAGTGTTTATCCACAGTCCGGTGGCAAAATTAGACCGAAAAAGCAAGATCCAGGAATTCATTCTTCTTCGACAACGTCGTCTTCAGAATACTATACATATGTATACCCGTTGCTACCCCCCCCCCCCTTTTTTTTTTTTTTTTTTTTTAAAAACCTATGGACGATTCGTTAGGACCAATGTCACACTACATGGCTATTACGATCTACGAGGCCTCTGGCGGGCGGGCGAGTCGGGAACTGTAAAGAGCGAAATGATAACGACATTAGCCAACGAGGTCCAATCTACGAATCGCAAACGTAATGAGCTTCATCGTCTTTGCGACAGCAGCGCGGGGGTTGACCTCAATTTTTTTTTTTCCGATGGAAAAAAAATCGCAAAGTTTCGAGAAGAAAAAAAATATCAGCAAATTAATTTGATTAATGACTTAACAAGTTACCTAACGAACAGGGATAAAAAAAAGAAACAAGTTCCACGATAAAGTAAAGAAAAAATCTAAAAATAAACTAAGTTCGACTATAAAATACATGAACTTAAATAAATTGAAAATACAACATTCCCAGATGCACATGATCATGCAGCATCACCCACTACGAATGGTCATCAGCATCACCCACTACAGATGGTCATCATCACCATCACCCACTACAGATGGTCATCACCATCACCCACTACAGATGGTCATCACCATCACCCACTACAGATGGTCATCACCATCACCCACTACAGATGGTCATCACCATCACCCACTACAGATGGTCATCACCCACTACAGATGGCTGGCGGGGAGGCGAGGCTAACCCTGACCTGACGAGCCCTTCACTCCACCGACTGACCTACCGTTATACCACGCCATCACCAGAGGGCGTGGCTGACCGAGAACCCGGTTCCCGCCCCTCCTTGTCTTCATTCTTGTAAACAACATTTTCCGTTTCTCCTTTCGTATCTTTTGACCTTGATCGCCCGTCCTCGTTCTTTCTCCCCGGCATTCTTTAACCATCATCATCCTTCCTCTTTTTTTTTAAGTATCGAATGCTACATCTCGTCCGCCTTTCTGCACCGCCATTCGCCCACACCAGCTTCCAGACCCTGCTTCGGATCCTTCGTTATCCGTCGCAACGTATCAACCACTTCGGTACCCCACGACGTTCCTCGTTAAGGTAGGAGGAGTGAACTAGGGCTACCGGCCCGTCTGTGAGGCCACCGGAGGTAACCCGAAGTGGAATCAAAGGAAGTTAACGGGAGATGATGGAGTCTCACTGGCCATTCAACTTTTCGACCTTCGTTCTATTCCCTCGAACACGGCGACGCGACCCAAGGCCTTAGAGTCGCGCCTATCACTATGCTATGATATCCAAAGGGTGTCATACCGTTCGTGCCCAAAGGCTCAGACGTAGCGCTCAAGGGCCATACAGTCAAGTCGTACTTGAGGGTTTATATGTCGCACTCAAGGGCTATTTACAAAGGTCGTGCACAAGGTCATGTGGACGTTCGCAAGGATTCACAAGCCGCGCTCAAGGGTTCAAATGTCGCGCTGAGGGGTCATACAGTCGTGCGCTTGGGTTCATAAACCTGCGCTCAAGGGTTCTTATTATCGTACTCGAGAAGTTAGAGGAGGAGGAGGAGAAGCAACAATGATGCCTCATCCAGACGCTCGTGGAGGGTAAAATTAAAAACAATGCGATGGTGTGTATGAATGTGAGGAGGGGTGGAGGGGAGGAGGGTAATTTTCTGCTGGGGGGGGGGGAAGGATGGGTTCTTCACTCA
The DNA here is from genome assembly GCF_036320965.1 of Panulirus ornatus. Lineage (NCBI taxonomy): Eukaryota > Metazoa > Arthropoda > Malacostraca > Decapoda > Palinuridae > Panulirus > Panulirus ornatus. The sequence goes on from NC_092229.1 coordinate 10,483,061, forward strand.
GTGAATAATAAAAGCAGGTCCACATACCCTACACTTGACACACGGCGAGGGAGCTGGTTTCAAAAATCAGTCTGGTGAGAGAGAGAGAGAGAGAGAGAGAGAGAGAGAGAGAGAGAGAGAGAGAGAGAGAGAGAGAGAGAGAGAGAGAGAGAGAATCATAAAGTGAACCAATCAGATATTACGGATCTGAGCGAGAAAAATGGACATCAAACTTTTAATCCCATACAGGAATGCCAAAAAATATGCTTCATACTACCATTCAACCTTCAGTAGACTAACGAGTTCCGACTTAAAGACTGCCGTTATATATATATATATATATATATATATATATATATATATATATATATATATATATATATATAAACTCAATAATTACCTTCGATGAAACAACCATACATCCTCACTCAGTCTATGAGCGTCCTCCACGCCTCTCGTCTTTCCCAAGACAGCCAGCGATAACACTACAGCCTTTCTTGACAGGGGGACAGCAAGCTATTCACAATCTTTCCTTTCTAAATGGGACGCACCAGTCGATACTGACTCCAGCGTGCGAGCGCGACCGCCCGCCCGCCCGCCCTCCCTCCTTCCTTCCGACAGTTCGGACGGTCCTTCTTTACCTCCTGCGTGAGGAAGTACTCCAGGAGCTCCTCCCGTTAGAGCCTTAAGGAACGCTGGCAGCTGCGAGGGACGGCGGCTCCTCCTCCTCCTCCTCCTCCTCCTTCCTCCTCTCTCTCGCCGAGACTCGACCTCCGTCGCTTTCGTCCTCAAAGTCTTTGGCATAAAGGGGAAATCAAAAGGTGATCGCCTCTGAAGCTCCTTCCAATTTATCCCTCTTTGGGTCGTAAATGAGAGAGAGAGAGAGAGAGAGAGAGAGAGAGAGAGAGAGAGAGAGAGAGAGAGAGAGAGAGAGAGAGAGAGAGAGAGGTCAAGAGATGGCCAGTTCTGACCCCACCCTTCTTTTTTTTTTGGTCACAAAGACAATGGCATTGTACTCTGGGATCGACGTGAACGTAAAAATCCGACAAAAAATCTGACCTGAACATACATACATCGCTGGAAATTTTATCCACCACGTAATTCTATTGGGTAACTCATGTTCTAAAACGTGTGTCAAAGAGCGTCGGAAGTACGTAGGGATGAGGTTAATGAGATATGACTCGCCAATTTCCAGGGCGGAACACAAAGCTGACCTGGAAATAACACTACTACTACGACTAATAATAAAAATAATAATAATAATAATAAAACAATAATGATAATAATAATAATAATAATAATAATAATAATAATAATAATAATTGCAATAATAATAATAATAATAATAATAATAATAATAATAATAATAATAATAGCAATACTACTACTACTACTACTAATAATAATAATAATAATAATAATGATAATGATAACATTAACAATACCCTTAGGGACATTCAAGTTGGACTGCGATGACAACTGGATCAAAATGTTCTTCCCAGACTTACTTACCCCATGAAAAGACTTCAGTTACACCATCCTCTCTCAGTCTACAGGAATTTCCCTTTTCTTTTCTGCCATCCAGCAGATAACGTAGTCACAGACCCTCAAGTCTTCTACTAATGTCTTGTTCTTCCCCACGTACGTACACCTTCCCTTCTTAGAAAAAACACTTCAACCATCTCCCCTCGAGTTCCATTCCCAACCTCTTGCCTGCTGAAAAAAAAAGGGGGGGACATCCGAGGGGAATAATAAGACACAGAGAGAGGATACCTTAGACTCTCCTATATCAATTATAATAAAGCTAAACGTGCTTAAGTGTTCTTTCTAGCATTTCCACAGAGAGGAGAGAGAGGTGAACCCAATTCGTTAAGGAAGCCACTGATTTTGATCCGTTGGGGGAGAGAAACAAAAGGCTACATACACCTACTAATCCTTCGTGGAGACCTACCAATCTTGCGTGTGCAGGAGAGACTCGCCAATCTTAAAATATCTACGTTCGAGAAGATTTGCCCATCCTGCGTTTTCAGGGGGCTCTCAAGACCTTACCTTTTCGTCTCATGTTTCTAAAGGCCGCTGTGTGCCACCAGTCATCCGTGCCTGGGGCCGCAAAAGACCTGCTCAGGGTGACAGGGCCAGGCAAAATAATTTTGACTTCCTACATGTCTCTTGGGGTTTCACGAAGGTCTTCACCATGCTGTGTCCCCATGCCTAAGCAAGGTGCGAGAGATCGTATGGATCAAAACTTCAGTGAGAGAGCGACGGGTATGTACATATCGAACCAATTTTCACAGTCTGAGAGACAATACGAAGAAAACGGAGACCACCTAAATCCTACGCCTCAGAGATCGAAAGGATGAGCGAGAGAGAGAGAGAGAGAGAGAGAGAGAGAGAGAGAGAGAGAGAGAGAGAGAGAGAGAGAGAGAGAGAGAGTTATATGGGTACCTGAGAGCCATATAACTTTTCAGCATGCGTGGACGATTATGCAAAGCGAGTATGCAAACGACAGTACATTAGAGCGAGACTCGGGCCATTATTTCCAGCCCATCTCCCGCCCATGTCACGCCCACAGTGGCAAGGACCGGCGGCCGGGATGGACCGGGTGGGGTTATGGACCAGTAAGCGCAATGGACCAGTGGAGGGCAAAGATCCGGAGGTATTGGGGGCCCTATGGTCCGGGATGGTCTCGGTGGCGAAGACCACTGGAACATTTGATGGAGAGGACCAATAACGAGACTGGACCAGTAGGTCTGTGTGTGTGTAGAAAGTGGGCGGCACAGACCACTAGGTAGATCAAATCAGTGGGCGACGCCACGGATCCATGACACCCCAATACGTAGCAGTGACACAGAGCGCTCCTAATCGCCACTATTTTCCCCCCCACAGCGCCCGAATGATCACAGCACCGAAAGAGCAGAACCCCGAACATATGGCTCCACAAACAGGGTCTGGTGACGCCTTTAGGTTCGTAACGCCCTGGGGCAAGTTGGGCTACAGATAACAGTAAGGAGTTTCGATCCTCTTCCAAGTGTGTTTCCTCTGTAGCGATGTCTCGTCCCGGGTATTGGAGAGGTAGTCCAATTTCGCCCACTGGAAAAAAAAAAAATAGTATTCGCACATCATGTAACTTTCAGCACAATCTAATCCTTCTGGAAATGTATGTAGACTTATTCTTTTTGATCATGAACTCCGTATTGTCCTCTGCCTCACCGGCCATAGGAACCAGGGTACGAGTGCATGAGACATTCATGGCGCTTTGCAGCAATGAAATGAGTTTAGAGAAAAAAACAAAAGCAAAAAACGAAGATAATTCCGTCCCTCTCACACCTCATGGCTTGAAACCCTTTGTTTCCAGGGAGACAGCGAGAAAGACATAGAGGCAGACAAGACAGAAATTAAAATCTCTCCGTTTTCTCATGAGGTCTTGTTTCAGTGCATCAACTCTATTCACACTCTGGGGTGTTATATAAGGCCGAGACTTAGCAGTCCAGAGTAGAGAGTCTTCGTGAATGTACACATCAGAGGATTACCAAAATAGATGCAAGCTATAATGTATAGTTGGCTGCTAAAAAGTCCTTGGTTTATCTAACTATACTCACTCAGTGTTCTCAAACCCCTCTAAAGTCAGTGACTAAGTGACTTTACTTTATCTATCGCCACTCAGCGACTAAGTGACCTTACTTTATCTTCCGCCAGTCAGTGACAAAGTGACCTCACTCTACCCATCCCCAGGCAGTGACGAAGTGACTTTACCCACCTCCGGGCAGTGATTAAGTACCCTTACACTGTATAATAAACAAACAGGAAAACCTCACAAATTAATGCCTTGCTGACGTAAACACACCACGTCGACCCGACCACAGATTAAACAAACACCAAACAAGCATCATTTCTTGCACGGATTCTTCCCCGATCCTCTTACAGGTTCATTTCGATTCCATAGGTCCCAGCCTGACATGGGGCTTCCCCCCCAGTTGTCTTATGACAAGTCAGCCTCACCCTCACCAGCTGACTCTAACATGCTAAACAGTTTTTCACAAATAAGCTAAAATTTTGATGATGAAACCTTATCGGGTAATAGATTTATAAAACTTCGGAGCACTACAACATATCCCTCTCCTTTATTGAATAGATAGCTTGTAGCAGACACAATGAAATACAGCATTATGTAACGAATACATGGTTACTGTAGCCTCGACATGTCGCATTTCTTACGAATACATGGTTACTGTAGCCTCGAAATGTCGCATTTCTTACGAATACATGGTTACTGTAGCCTCGATGTCGCTCTACGAATACATGGTTACTGTAGCCTCGAAATGTCGCATTTCTTACGAATACATGGTTACTGTAGCCTCGACATGTCGCATTTCTTACGAATACATGGTTACTGTAGCCTCGACATGTCGCATTCCTTACGAATACATAGGTTACTGTAGCCTCGACATGTCGCATTCCTTACGAATACATAGTTACTGTAGCCTCGACATGTCGCATTTCTTACGAATACATGGTTACTGTAGCCTCGACATGTCGCATTCCTTACGAATACATAGTTACTGTAGTCTCCTGTTTCGCCAGAGCCACAGTGGGAGGGACGTGGTCCTTGACCCCGCCCAGCAATTGGTCACACCGCGAGTCACAAGGTCACCCTCAGTGAGACCATTGTTCATGCCATGGTAAGACGTACAGTCTCGTCGATGACCTCCTCGTTCCGGAGGAGTCCATCCTTTCCCTGCTCCTGCGTGGAGCGCAGCAGCCTCGAAGTTTTAGAAGCCCAACACATTAAGGGGGGTTCCTGGAGGGGTCGAATAATTACTAACTGCGAAAAAAAATTCAACGGATAAAGGGGAGCAGTGCCCTCAAATATGAGCCATCTTACCAAAGACGGCGCCAGAAATACAGCCAGAAGTATATGGCCGGAAAATTCCATCCATCATCGTAATCAAACAGCGCCCTTAAGTCCAGACGAAGATACCCTCTGCGATATTAGCCAAGAAAATGCAACACACACACACACACACACACACACACACACACACGATATGATAACCTTCACAAAGGCATGATAACACACCACTGGTATTGAACCGACATTCCAAGTGAATTACTCCTTCCAACAATAGCGGGGACAATGCCTCTCCAAGGTGCCTCTTCCGCATTCGCTCGCTCCATCACCTACTTACTCCGGCGATCCACTCAATCATCCATCCTCAAACCTATGCATTCATCCATATGAATCCATCCATCCAGACATACACACCCATCAACCCGATGATCTAGCTACTAATCTACTGATATATCAGCCCATATTCGACTACACACACACACACACATATATACTGGAAAGGATCACAATTTTGCGCGTGATCAAGATATTCCTATGAGTCCACGGGTAAATTAAACACGATAAGTTCCCAAGTGCACTTTCGTGTAATAATCACATCATCAGGGGAGACAAAAGAGAGAAATATAACTAGTCAGTTGATATACATCGAAGAGACGAAGCTAGGACGCCATTTGGTAAACATGTTTACCAAATGGCCATTGCAGGGGTATGTTTCTCAAACCAAGGACAGACACGACCACACCGACTTATCTACACAGTGCAGAGTAGATGACCTGAGCAGTGAGCGCACCACAGCGATCGTATAGGACAGTCTCGCAACCCTCTTCAAACATCTTGAGCACAACAGGTCGATCCCTGACGGACGGGGGTAATGATCCAACCCTGGAAGCGTCAGGCCAAATGCCAGGCCATCATACCCAAAGAAAGAAACTAGAGAGCGACTGTCGTATATCAAATGTTTATCCTTATATGCAAAGGAGACATCACTGATGGTCCTCGTTCTCCTCGCGACAGGTGTATTCTTACCCCCAACTCTCCCGGGTTCGATTCCTGGCGCGGGCGAGTGCCGCGCGCGCGCAGCACACCTCACCTCACCACCAGCGCTCCTCCTCCGGCTGGTAGATGAATGGGAACCAACAACGCTGGTAGCTGGAGCCGAGGATCACAGGTGCTACACGTCCAGCCACACGACACCTTGTAACTCGGCTCCAGTTTACCCCAGGGTGGGTCATGTCCGGGAGTATGGCCGTCACTGGCAGGTCCGGTAACCCTACCACCATGAATATCAACTGACTTATATTTCTCTCTTGTGTCTCCACTGATGATGTGATTATTACACGAAAGTGCACTTGGGAACTTATCGTGTTTCATTTTCCCCGTGGACTCATAGGAATATTAATATATTAATATATTAATATATTAATATATTCCCTGGGGATAGGGGAGAAAGAATACTTCCCACGTATTCCCTGCGTGTCGTAGAAGGCGACTAAAAGGGAAGGGAGCTGGGGGCTGGAAATCCTCCCCTCTCGTTTTTTTTTTTTTTTTTTTTTTTTTTTTTCCAAAAGAAGGAACAGAGAAGAGGGCCAGGTGAGGATATTCCCTCAAAGGCCCAGTCCTCTGTTCTTAACGCTACCTCGCTATCGCGGGAAATAGCGAATAGTATGAAAAAAAAAAAAAAAAAAAAAAAATATATATATATATATATATATATATATATATATAATGAAACACGTTAAGTGTAAGTGTAAGAAAAGAGATTAAAAGAGGTAATTGTACAGTATCGCATTCATGGGGGTCTATGGGATAACTGATGACATTGTGAATGCTTTCATGACAGTTATAGATGTTCACGAGATGGGAGGCGACCCACTGGTGGAATAAAGCTTTCTCACGGCGTTGTACCAAACCTGTGGTAAGAATCATTATCCATGAGTACTGCTGGACTGGTGAGAATGGGAGGGAACTTGGTATTTCATCCATGATCCGAGTACGAGAACGAAGAAGCAGAGCAACTCTTGATCACTCGAGGGTCCAATGGGGGTCTTCCTAAGGAGATACACGATGGCCTGTGGGAACAGGAAGATCAACTCCAGAGACCATCAAAACCACACAATTCCAGGCGATCCCAAAACAAGAGGCGACTTCCAATTAACCTCCCGTGTTTCAGATTGCGCTCGATCAAATTCATCTTAAATCACCCACCCGACAGTTTATACAATAACTAAATAAAATCCATCGTATAAGGGACCAAGAGCGAGTGGCCGGCCATCAGGACTTCGAACGGCAGCAGCTAGACTCAGACAGCAGCGACGGACCTTCGCAACGTCGAGAGAATTGAACGACTCTGGTTCGATATTCATTGACGCCATACATCCGAGAACCATCACCATCATCATTATTATTATTATTACACTTTACGAGAGAGAGAGAGAGAGAGAGAGAGAGAGAGAGAGAGAGAGAGAGAGAGAGAGAGAGAGAGAGAGAGAGAGAGAGAGAGACATGTAGCCCTGCCTACAAGAAACGACGGCACCACCAAACCAGATTAGGGATAATCACCAAGGGAATTCTTTCTGGATAATTGCATCACGCATTCAACCCTCCGTCCGTCCGCTGTCATATAACCTGACAATTATGGGACGTTAACTGGGGCCCAACTTGACACCAGCCCAACTTTCATCGTGGAGGAGGGAGTTTATATTTCCCATACGCCCGCTATAAACCCGCCTCCCAAATCCGAAATCATCATCTTGTATTCTCACCCTAATCCCCCTGCCTAATCCGCGCTCTATTCTCACCCGAATCCAATATGTTTACCCTCCTAATCCCGTATCATCATCTGTTCTCATCATAATCCCCTTCCTAAACCCTGCCTCATTTACCTACAAATCCTCCAAAATTTCCCCTCTTCATCCCATTGTCTTACTCTAGTCCAACCCAATTCTCCTCCACCTCCTCCGAACCCTTTCACCAGTACTTTCCAAACAACCGCAACACCCCATCCATCCCCATTTCCAACCCCAGCAAGAGGACCCAACACCACACGCCCTTCCCACTCCCCATCATCGCCTTCCCGATCACGGCCAAGCCCCCCGACCCAGCGCCACTCCTCCCTGACCCTCCACAAGGAGAGGAGGAGAATGTCTAAGGTCAGGACACACCAATATCATGGCGCCATAATGTTACATAATAATGAACCGTCTTAATTTCACCCTGGGTAAACCTCATAAGGTATACCGCTGCGGTGAGAGGGAGGGAGGTTGGGTGGGGGTTAACCCTCACAAAAGATACCGTACCGGCCAACTTAATCAGCGGCGAAAAATCATGTTTGTCAAAGGCACTGAGCCTCGCGCGCCATCGACCTACATGGGATGAGACCGCGCCTATTTTTAGGCGTTTTATCTGTTAACTGCGACTAAACCTGCGAGTCATGCGTGACGGATCCTTGTTGGTGAAGAGTCGCCTCTCTCGGACGATCATTTCCACTTCGATTACCCTCACAAAAAAAAGGGGGGTGGAGGGAGGGAGGGGCGTGGACTCGTTAATCCATAAACTGCGTCTAAGGAAGAGGCGCCATCATGAGGCGCAACCGCAAACAAATTTCCAACCACGGGAAGGCGTGGTGGAGGTGATGAACATCTTGTTCAACATACTCGTAGCGAGGCATGGAACACCTTCCTACATCAAAGACCAGGGTAACTGGTACTTGTCCTCCTACACCACTACGTGTGGACGTAAATGCCATACATCTATCTCACTCGGGGGGGTTGTCTGAATTATCGTAAAAGTCTTTAAAAATCATCCTTTTAAAAAATAAAAATGTCTAACCTGTTTTACGTATCAAGTCAAGGTATGAAAAAGTAAAATACGTCACGTGGTGTTCCACGTATGTTATCTGATTTCGCTAGAGTTATCTGACTAAACTGCTGGTTCCTTTCGCTCTACTGCCTTCTGAGAGAGAGAGAGAGAGAGAGAGAGAGAGAGAGAGAGAGAGAGAGAGAGAGAGAGAGAGAATGACCCTCACTCCAAATTTCCCCGATACACCACTGTTCATTTATGGTCTCGAGTACTCAGTGAGGGGAAACCTTGATAACCTGGCCTTGTGGCTTTCACCATCAGCCCCTCTCTCTCTCTCAGGATCACCGTCGCGCGCGCGCGAGAGAGAGAGAGAGAGGGGGGTGGGGTCGTCTTGTATCTCACGAGCCTCTCCACCATGAGGACCCATCTGTACACGTTGACTGGCCAAGGCGAAGTAATTCATTATGGACATGAAAATTGGGATTATGACTTGAGACAGTAGCCATCGGCTGCGGTAGTTAGTAGTCTCAAAAAAAGAAGGAGAGATATGGTAATTGAACCCAGTAGAAAAAGAAAGTCTCATCGAGAGAGAGAGAGAGAGAGAGAGAGAGAGAGAGAGAGAGAGAGAGAGAGAGAGAGAGAGAGAGAGGGGGGGGGGGGAGCGATTACGTGGATCAGAGTTCGTTTATCAGACGCCTCAACACGAGTGAACTACTCCGTGGCTGTTCAAGTTTAATGGCACAAGTTTAAGAGAGGTTCAACTTAATGGCGCAAGTTGAAGAGGAGGGTCAACACACAGGGAGACTAAACTCGTATATCGTATACCTTTTTGTACATAAGCTAATGATCAAGATCACTTACTAACTGCATTCCCTTTTAGAATAGAAAAAACAAAAACCCACACGTTCGGCATTTCTGACACTAACACGTGAAATTACGCAGTCAAACTACACGTTACGGAAGATAGTCATGGCCACGTACATATCAACGTCGACTGCGACACACACACACACACACACATACACGCGGGAAAAGATCAAACCGACAGTTGCACCTCTCGCTAATCTGCTGCACATACCAAAAGGCACAGACGAGCGCTCAGCACACTCCACACACACACACACACACACACACACACACACGCACACACACACACACACACACACACACACACACACACGCACACACACACACACACACGGGGCCACTCCCAATGACCACAAAACTACTAAATGTTCACAAACACACTTCTCGTCTATCGTGTGTGTGGCCGTACAATGTGTACAAATAATAATAATAAATAATAATAATAATAATAATAATAATAATGATAATAAAATAATAATAATAGCAACAATAATAATAATAATAATAACAATAATAACAATAATAACAATAATAATAACAATAATAATAATAATAATAATAATAATAATAATAATAATAGCTAATAACGAAACCAACGGAACATGCAAGGAACACAGCGTTTGGTGCAACGCTTGTCCACCAAGAGGCCCGGACCTCGCAACATCACACGCCAAACCTCACAGACAAGATGAAATAACTATACAAGCACCACCAGCATTCACACCGTTGTCCCGCTAAGTACGACGCTTACTAGCGCATCGATCACGCGAACAAGGTCGTTTAAGGTCATCGACACCGACGTTTAATGTTTCGGAGGCTTTCTTACCCCCCCCCCCTCCTCACCCCCACTCCACTAAGGTCACAGGTCACGGGGCCAGAGGGAGGAGGAGGAGGAGGAAGAGAGACTGTGGGTTTTCCAACACAAACGTGGATTGACACGGCGGGGCACTCACTCCCTCCCGCTTTGAGGAGGGAGGTTATCGGCAGCCCAGCTGGCAAGAGTTCCATGTACACACAGGCCATCTGTGTGTGTGTGTGTGTGTGTGTGTGTGTGTGTGTGTGTGTGTGTGTGTGTGTGTGTGTGTGTGACCCGAGACCACCCATTTCAGGGTTGGTCGACAACGGTTGTGCGACATCCGTCGAGCCAGCGTCTCCCTGGCGATAACGTCTGTCGAACTGAGGGACGACATGAGTCTTCACGTGCCCTCCAAAGAGTCCTTCGGTTCCTTATAGCGACTGCTTCCCTGTGCCGTACAGGACTCCAGCGGGAAGCAGCAGCAGCTGGGTTCAACCATCATCCTCAGCGTCTGTGATCGTAATGGATTTGAGGCATGTATCCTAGAGCGAAAAAACAGATACACGAGTAGAATTTTCACCTTCCGCCTTCAGGAATTTCAAAGCAAGGGAAGTCGCACGACAAAGCAATTCATTAGCTCCTGATATACTGACCTTTTATTGACCTGAGGTCAAACCTTCGCATGAATGTATTCCCGCTCCCTTTAACCACATAAGAATAGTATCGAAACTTTAGCTGTCGAGTGCAATTTTAGTCCAGACCTTCTTCACCTTTGACCTCACCCGCTCAAGCTTCATGCTCATATCTGTAACAGTTTTGCGGCCACAGCTGTCAATACATTGTGCATTACGAATGGAATGAATAATCTAAGATGTGAATATCAGATATTCCTGTTACAGTCATGTTCAGAAGGAAGCAATCGATACATAACACACACAAAACGTAGGAACACCAAAGCTTGGGATGTGGTGCCAGGAGAGAGAGAGAGAGAGAGAGAGAGAGAGAGAGAGAGAGAGAGAGAGAGAGAGAGAGAGAGAGAGAGAGAGAGAGAGAGCCGGAAAAGACTGGAATGTGGTGCCAGGAGAGAGAGAGAGAGAGAGAGAGAGAGAGAGAGAGAGAGAGAGAGAGAGAGAGAGAGAGAGAGAGAGAGAGAGAGAGAGAATAAAATTCAATTCATGAAAACCCGAGTTACTTAAGATGACTGAACTCGTTGGCTTCAAAAGCGCCTGAGAAGCTACAGGCATGTATTATAAGCCTGTCTTTCCAATACAGTGTTCATCACGTATTCGGAGTAGAGGTAACGACGCGATTAGAGGAAATACACCGAACGCCACGTACTGGAAGTACGAGATGATACAGGACTCGACAAAACTCTATAGTCAAACTGTTCTTATACAAATATGCGCCAGAGAACAAAGGCGTTCTCTTTCAACAACGTGATTCGTCCCTCGAGCACAGCTGAACTAGCCACTGAGGCAGGACGATGATCAATACCATTATGATGATGATGATGTACGAACCTTCAAATGGAATTTCTCACCCTGACATTAACGATTATGAGGATTCACTTTGAGAGAGGCATAGCTAATCCCTTCATTTACATGTCATAACTAACGGTTTTGGTGATGCGTTTTTAAGTGCAAAGTTTTTTTTTTTTTGACACTAGTCCAAATATACTTTATAATAGAATTCATCTGAGATATGTTCCCAGAGGCGGAGTGGTACACGGAGAAGGGCGATCGCTGGAGTCAAAAGCAATAAAAAAAACTTCACGAGAAATCATGAGGATTTTTCACTCGAATTTCGTCACATTACTATCGATCAACCTCCGAGGCAGTTCGCGATTAACCGACCAGGGAGTTCGAAGGTCTTCGCTCTGAGTGCAAGGTTCATTCGCTTGAAGTATGAGCAATGGCGAAAGATTAAACTCGAAACTGCATAAGATAGACAGAGGAAATCTGATAATATAAACTGACAAATATAATGCTAGTCTAACTCCGATCGCGTTACAGAAACTCATTTTCATGTACTCCTAAATCATGACGAACCTTGCATCCAAACACTGAGATCTGAATCCATGTCAAAGACCAATGGCGGGGTTCCGTTTCCTGACGAAACCTTACAAAAGCGTTCTGTGTGCCCTGCTAAACCCGCAACAGTGGATCGTGTGTTCATCTCGATCCCTTAAAAGTAAGTCCCATATATCAAAGACCTTATACACCAGACTGTTCTTTGTCCCAGGAAATTTCAATATTAGATCCTTTCGAAACAAGAACTTTCCATGATGCATAGGCATAAGGTCCTGAGACAGAAATATGAGCAGCCTAGAAGGAGAGAGAGAGAATTTACTGGGAGATATGTTAAAGGCAAAAGAGGACAAGGAACAAACGGGGGGGGCGAAGGAGAAGCTGAAGAGGAGTGAGATGGACACTGAGAGGAAGCTGCTACCATAATCCAAGCAAAGACTACGAAAAGTTGAAGTGTATTAAGAATTAACGAGATAGGCAAGAGAGAGAGGGTAAGATGGGGACAGGGAGCGCTACGAGAAGCCACCTGGTGAAGTAGCCATCATGGGTCTTCAAACCCCAACACCCATGGCAGATAGAGGGTGCTGGGTTGGATCGCTGGTCGATCAGACTGTTTGAAGCCACGGCCTACAGGTCGACGTAGCCACACCAGAGGTCTGGCTGGTCCGGTATAGTATGTATGTACTTGTCTATGACTTTCTTAAGACTTCTCTACTGTGCATCCCTTGGTGCTTCTGATGATAACAGGAAGGGTGTTCATGGCTCTCGGGCTCCGGATGTTCAAGGTGTTCTCTGTGTGCACAACAGACCTGGTGTGGTTTGAAGCCAAAATGTGGTACGGAACGGAGAGATACAGAAACAGTAAGATCATGGAAGAAACCCGGGAGCTTACAAGGCAAGAGTTTACGCAGGAAACGAGTAACGCACGCAGGCAAAGACCACAAAGACCACTCAGAGAACGTCTCGAAGAGCTGGAAGTAGGCTACACTAAGAGAAGAGTGAGAAAAAAATAGTACTTGCTTCGCAGCAATATAAAAAAAAACAACAGAGAAAACGAGAATATAATAAAAGATAATGAATGCGACTTTCAAAACGACGGAAAAAAAATAATAAGTTAAAAACCACAACAGCAGCAGCAGCAGCACTCAGGGAAACGCAAGCCGTCAAGCAAGGCTGTCACACAAGACCTTGTAGGTGTGAGACGTGTGTGTGTGTGTGTGTGTGTGTGTGTGTGTGTGTTGCTGAGAGAGAGACAAAACAACGGACCTGGGGAGAGAGAGAGAGAGAGAGAGAGAGAGAGAGAGAGAGAGGTGGGACTGAGCGAGGAACCCAACAGAACCGAGGGAGAGGTGGTAGAATGAAAAAAAGTAATAGAAAACGGCGAGGATGTTGAGACACCACAGAGGCTCCGAGGGAAGAGCGAGTGTGTGTGTGTGTGTGTGTGTACTCACGCCGAGGGGGGGAACTGCGTCTCCTGCTGGGCCACGTACTCACCTGAGGGAGGAGAGGAACACAGAATTATTAGGAATTCACGACATGGCCAGAGAGAGAGAGAGAGAGAGAGAGAGAGAGAGAGAGAGAGAGAGAGAGAGAGAGAGAGAGAAATGCCTTCCCGAGAGTGTCCACGAAGTTTTATTTTGCCGTAAAGCATGGCTCACTCGCAACGGAGAGAGAGAGAGAGAGAGAGAGAGAGAGAGAGAGAGAGAGAGAGAGAGAGAGAGAGAGAGAGAGAATAAACAAATGTCTGAAAATATCTTTTTTTTTTTTCTTTACGTGCTCGAACATTTGAATACTAATATAAACATGAGCGTCGGCACAGACCACAAGACTGACCCCCCCCGAACCACCACCACCTCGCAAAATCCCGCGTAAATCACAGCGGCTGCAATGAACTCCCTCCTCCCTCGTACATACGTGCAAGTGTGCAACACAACAGCTGTTCGCGAACACCTCCCTCTCCCCAAGCAGCAGCAGCAGCAGATCACGTCGACCTACGACCTAAAGAGTGTACAAATCTACCACAAGGTTACATTCAGTCGTACATGAGTGTACAACACTACCACAATGTTACATTCAGTCGTAGATGGGCGTACAACACTACCACAATGTTACATTCAGTCGTAGATGGGTGTACAAATCTACCACAATGTTACATTTCAGTCGTAGATGAGTGTACAAATCTACCACAAGGTTACATTCAGTCGTAGATGAGTGTACAAATCTACCACAAGGTTACATTCAGTCGTAGATGTTTCCACCTCCAGTCTTAATAACCTTGGCTTCAGATCTTGAAATCGCCCCGTCCACACAGATACCATGACCTAAGAATGAAATCCACTTCGGATGCGGTTGCACACTTACGATCGAATCTTTCGTTGTCGGTTTCTGCGACGTTCAACACCGCTCTTCAGGGCCGAGTTCGGGAGAGTCTCTCGTGTATAAGGTACTGCACAATGGAGCGAAAATTGAGTTTCTATTTCAGGATTCCATGCATAAATACTACCTGGAGTGCGATGTGGTGTGGTTTGGTAATGAGGAATTAGTCCACTTATCCTCCTTCCCCCATAATATCCCCCCCTTAAACAGAATAGTCCCCCCTTAATTATATTTACCACACCCATCAGCATTCATCATCATTATGACAATGTGTCATTATCTAACACGCCTAATTGTACCACCATTCAACCGCTGTCATCATTATAAGCCTAGCTTGTACCATCAACCTCAATCAATATAGTATCTACAAGCTTATCATCATCATCAATCAATATCTTAATTAAGTCTTTACTATCATCATCATCGACAATTATACCTTCATCGTCCTCTATAAGCCAAAGTTATACGATCATCAATACATACATCTACAAATCTAATCTATCATCATCAATAAGTGTATCACCCTTGACAAGCCCAGATGTACTATCAGCATCAATACATCATCTATGAACGTAGCTGTAGCATCATCATCAATAAACACATCATCATCTGTATGGTTAATCGTACCATCATCATCAATATATCATTATCTCTAGGTTTAACTGTACCATCAAGTCAATACACCATCATCAACATAACACACCCTCATTTATCACCCTTATCTTACCATCATCATCAATATATCATCATCTCTAGGCTTTAAATGTACCATCAAGTCAATACACCATCATCAATATATCACACCCTCATTCATTACCCTTATCTTACCATCATCATCAATGAACAATACATTCCAAGACGCTAATCATGCGTCACCATCATAAATCAATAAATCAACATTATTATCCCCTTCAACCGCTCTTGGCATCATCGTCACTATCACAGTAATTAATGTCTAGCTTCCATCAACACATCCCCCCCAATGGAGGTGATTAGCACGAAGAGATGAAAGGAAGAGGAGCTAATAGCACATCATTAAGTTACTTAACTAATTAAGTGTAAAGGAAGAGGAGCTAATAGCACATCATTAAGTGACTTAACTAATTAAGTGTTAAGGAGGAGGAGAAAGAACACTCGTACAGCGGAATTTAAACACCATTCGTTACTTGAAGACATCTTGTGTGTACACCGAAGCAAAACCTGTATGAACTTAGAGTTTGATCAAGGTATACTTAAAGCATCAAAATTGTACGGTCAAATCAAGTCAGATTTGACAGGGTTAAAACGTATCCTGATCAAAGTGAGGCGAATTAAACTTACCATTTGCTGAAATCACTTCGCCTAAAACATCAAAAGCACAGAAGTCCTCAGTGAGATCAACGATGTTTCTTGAATAAGCCAAGAAAAAAAAAAAGAAAAATAATAGCATCCCTCTCCGTAAAACACAATTTCAACACACCAAAGCAACTCAATATATCTTTATATCAGACAGTACACTAAATCTCTCTATCTCTCTCTCTCTGTATGGGTGGGTGGGTGTGTGTGTGTGTGTGTGTGTGTGTTCCGACGTGGCCTCGCCTTTCTACGACGATGCTATCGTAAGTCACAGGTCTCGTCGCGGACCTTCCCTCCCCCCTTAAACAGTCCACATTACCCAGCTCCCGAGTGCAGGGCAACCTCCAAGGTACAGAGGAAGCCCATAAAAGAAGGCTCCGGGGATTATGAATAAGAATAATAACATAATATAATATATATATATATATATATATATATATATATATATATATACATATATATATATATATACATATATATATATATATCCCTGGGGATAGGGGAGAAAGAATACTTCCCACGTATTCCCTGCGTGTCGTAGAAGGCGACTAAAAGGGGAGGGAGCGGGGGGCTGGAAATCCTCCCCTCTCTTTTTTTTTTTTTTTTTTCAAAAGAAGGAACAGAGAAGGGGGCCAGGTGAGGATGTTCCCTCAGAGGCCCAGTCCTCTGTTGTAAACGCTACCTTGCTAACGCGGGAAATGGCGAATAGTTTGAAAGAAAAAAAAAAAAAAATATATATATATATATATATATATATATATATATATATATATATATATATATATATATATATTCCTATGAGTCAACGGGGACTCGTAGGAATAAACTTGATCACGCGCAAAATTGTGATCTTTTCCAATATATATATATATATATATATATATATATATATATATATATATATATATATATATATATATATATATACATATAAACACAAGTAATCGGCAACCATATATATTTTCTTTGAGGAAAGTAAACAAATGATAAATATTCCCGCACAAACTCAGTTTAGGTAAACTGAAACCAATTATTTTCTCAACTCAACCCACTCTTGAATAAAACAACATAATTCACACAACCAATGTCTCAATAAACTAAAAAAAACATTTGAATCACTAAACATCAACTCGAGAGTAGAAAGACACAGGACTCACACGCTCACACTACCAACCGATTCTGCATACAGGCAGAGCCGTCAAGGTCCATTGCAGTGACTCACCGGAGTGAGTAACTCCTATTGTGGGGAGATTACCCCACTCCCCACCTTTCCAATGTCACCCGAATCCTCGACAATCTATCATCCATCGCACGATACAAATGTCTATCGAAAAACCTCGACAATCTACCATCCATCGCACGATACAAATGTCTATCGAAAAACTTTCACGCCAACGCTTCGTCAATTTTACTATCCTTCTTGCTCTCCTTACCCCACATTTCTTCCTACAGACTCCATTCATCCATTCACTATCCTTCCCATAGCACTAAAAGTTCTCGGTGCCCCTCGCTCATTCTGGGTCGGACATGAGAACCCAGAGTTTCACAAATACAAGGAAGGGTGAAAATGATCATTCCTTTGTGAAAGCGTTTCTCCCATTGTAGATACGAGACTCGTCCCCATTCACTCTGGCGGAAAGAACTCAAGGCAGTCCACATAATCTTCCTCCACACATTACTCACCACTGGGCTCCTGCTTTACCATGGTAATCTTATTCAGCATCATCCCCAAATACTGAAAGTCATTTACATGTGTCGTTCTGCTGCACAGAAACTCGTAATGGACCTCAAACGCCGTCTTGCTTCAAACACGTCACGCAAGACTTTATTTCTATATTTGACTCGAATATAATCTAACGTTTCTTTTTTTATGAACAGCCAACGCAACAAACTCCATTCTAGGATATGTTTCAGCTGAGTTACGCTGATGAATATTCCACCCTCTCTCCGCACTCAGCATTACCGTCGGAAAAAAATGAAGACATTTCAAATAAAAAACTACAGTAAAACTGAACAGTATCCTTGGCCACGCCAAAACTCAGTTGAACCTCCTTTACTCCTAACACTACGTATGTTAAGCACTACATCTTCCAAGAGAAGGATCCAATACTACTCGACAGCGACTTTAGAAAATCATAGACCGACAGGATTTTCTCCCAAAACTCCCAATTAACCTACAGATCACTGACCCGAATTCTAAGAAAAGTGTATAGAGATAATTCTTTTAAACTGTACATCACAATCTGTCTCAGGGCAAAAATTTGGCCTCCCTCCCCCACAAACACACACAGACACACGCACAGACTGGCACTGCCCGACCTACCTACGTATCCCCAGCACACACACACACACACACTCATCAATACATGAGGACCCAATCACCACCACCTCGGTGCCAACACCATCACCATCACCCACATCTCCTACCACCACCACCACCACCAGGCGGTTGCCGCTAGAACCCTAATATCAAACCCATCAATTGCCGATTTAATAACATACAGGGCAACCTTGTACCCGTGCACTGCCTCACTCTAACTGGCAATCAGGGAGGCCAACCCTGGCACAAGTGAACACCTCCGTCCAACGACCGACCAGTTGAGCGTACACACACACACCGGTCGATCATAAAGGCCTCCGTAGAAAGACCACCTCTCTCTATCGTCCATATTGTAACGAAGAGAAAAAAAAAAACGGAAGAGGAAAGTCCAAAAGTTACACAGGTTGTGCTTCGCGAGCGAGAGCCATCCCTCCCTTCCCTAACGAGGAAATCTGCTTCCAATCCCTCCCTTTATGAACCCTACCCCCCTTCTCCGGGGGCATGGGGCTCAAGCCCCCAGAGTTCATGGGTGGTTCATGCCGTCTTCCATTTCCCCATGGACCGAATTTATTACGACTTTTAATGCTAGACAGAATTACCGTTCTGTTTCACCTGGTCACGAAGTTTCTAATAAGGTCACGCGAGGTCATACAGGAGGTTACGTGGAAGGTGTGAGGGAATGGTTTGTGAGGGAAATTCGCCAAGGGGATACGTGGGAGGGAGACGGGGAAAAAAAAAAATTCTGGAAGAGTACGAAGTTCTACTAATGCTGTGATTTATGAGTGACTTTGGTTACATGGGTATGACAAGGACCTCGAGTGGGGGAAGGAGTTGCTGGGGATAAGACATGGGGTTGTGATACGACGTGCGATAAGGCTACATAATAGGGAAGGGGGGTTAAATAGGTGGGTGAGGGTGGGGTGAGTGGGGTGGGTGTGAGAGGCACGATGACGAGGCGACAGAGAGGGTTGGAATCGAAGCGAATCAGGGCAGGTGGTGGTGGTTCAGGAGGGTTAGGGACGACGATGAAGGGCTGCGGGGGCAAGATGGGGTGAGAAGCGTTGTACCGCTGGGTCACACGAGCCCAGCCTTGGCTTCTCCTGCAGACAGACACCACCCTCCGTCGTCAGCAGGCTCGCTCGCTCGCACCCGTGGCCTGAGTTAACACGAAAGGAAGACCATCCAAAGTATTGTTACGTACATATTTCGTGATGGTCCACACACGTAGCGGGACAGCCTAGAACGGGAAGGCCACAGTGTGTAGCCTGACGCTTTATATTGTGGTGTGTGGTGAGGTGTGAGGTGGCACGGCAGGTGGGAGGGAGGTGTAGTGTAATGTGGGTAATAAGGGGTGTAGAACTGAGGGGTTTAGATTAAGGGTGACGGCTGGAGAGCTGCTGAGAGGGCACTAGGTTACAGGAGGAGGGTACTGGGTTACAGAGGGTACTGGGTTACAGGAGGAGGGTACTGGGTTACAGGAGGAGGGTACTGGGTTACAGGAGAAGGGTACTGGGTTACAGAAGGAGGGTATTGGGCTAGCAGGAGGAGGGTATTGGACTGCAGGAGGAGGGTACTGGACTTCAGGTGGGTGCTGCGTGGTGGGTGTCTGGGATGGGGGTGTGTGGTGTACTGGTGGCAACACACCCTCGAGTGTAGAGGGTGATATCCATCGTTACTGATTGCAATGCGTGTTGCACAGTTTACAGCGAGGTGGCTGACGCGTAAAAAAAAATATATACAAGTATTGAAAACAGTATAAGGCAGAGATGTGTCCCAGACAGTGATGGTGGCATGCGTTGTGTGTCGCCAGTTATGGTGGGTGTTGACCGTAATGGATGATGATGGGTGTAGCGTAGCGACGGGTCGAGCAGACAAAGTGATGGGTGCAGTGTAGTGCTGGGTTCAGGAGATGGTACTGGGTGCAGTTATAGTGATGGGTCCTTGGTGCTCAGTGTAGTATAGTCGTGGGTCAAGCACATGGTGATGGGTGCAGTGTAGTGATGGGTTTAAGATGATGAGGGTGGGTGTAGTGCAGTGATGGGTCCTGCAGGTGGTGAGAAAGTCGAGCAGTACGGTGAAATGTATGGCGGGTACAGTGCCAGGTGGCTTTGGTGAGGTTCCAGTGTGGTACAGTGAGCCATGAGGCAGAGGGTGTGTGTGTGTGTGTGAGAGAGAGAGAGAGAGAGAGAGAGAGAGAGAGAGAGAGAGAGAGAGAGAGAGAGAGAGAGTTGACGATTGACAACGCTCTCAATGAACCCACATCGTCAAACCGTGCTACCTCATCACACCACCACAGAAGGCTACACACAACCACACCTCGTACCCACCTAAAAGCACCACCTCACCACACACTACCACAACGCAAGCGCGACGTAAGGTAAATTTCTCATCCACCACAACACAATGCCCTCTCCTCCTCCTCCTCAAAGCTCCCAATACGAGACGAGTCGAGATCAGAGACAGCCTAGCCTTCTACAGTCATGTTTATATTATTATTCATAGATTAACCCGCACGAGGAGGAGGAGGAGGAGGAGGAGAAAAAAAACACACACACACACGATAAAGACATGTACATTATCTGAGCACCAGCAGTCCTACCCAGGCCATTCAAAGTGATGTATTGAGAGAATATCTAAAGCAGCGTTCAATGTAATTTCGAACAGCGTTTAATAAAAGATCTTTAAATCATACGCTACATTTGGAGGTCAAGTTTTCTCTCTAAATGCTCTTGCTTGACGCATCTGGCACTAATGGGGGGGGGGGGGGGATATATATATCCATCCTTAGAGAGAATATCCATCCTTAGAGAGAATGCTGACAGAGCCCATTATTCCAGAGTAACTTATTTGTTGCTGACCCCTACTGACTTGCATGCACAGAGTTCATCATCCTATACATGGTGGAGGAGGAAGGCTGCTATTAGACAAAAGGTTTCTGCCCCAGAGTAAACACAAGGGTCTTGCCGTTGAGGACAAATACTGTGACGCACACGTCTACATACATCAAGGAAGGTTAAGGAAAAACCATCCGTGTCTGAATGTACAGAGGAAGGTGTGGGATCACAGCTTGCAAATCCCATGCAAGTGTTTGAGGCAGCAGTGGACCCAAGTGTGCGCGGCGGCGCCTCCCCCCTACCTACCTTCACAGCCGCCTCCCTACCTACCTTCACAGCCGCCTCCCTACCTACCTTCACAGCCGCCTCCCTACCTACCTTCACAGCCGCCGACGAAGATGAGATTAATCAGCCACTTCCCTCAATCAAAATGCTCTAAAACGATTCAATGAAGATGCAAATCTAAATAAAAAATAAATAAGGAAAAAAAATATGGGGTGATCTTGTTGGAGCGCAATGCGGTATCACATCCGCAGTTGAAATGAGGATCGAGATAAAATAAGAGAGCTGTGTCACCAACTGTTATCGGTGTTATGGACAAATCGTATCATTAAACATGGATTACTCCATCAAGATCGGGAATATCAACTCATCTCACGAAATTTGCTCAAAATTCAGAACGAGAATGGAAAAACCAAATGCCACTACCATCTCGAAGTCTCCGGTGATGAACCGAAGGGATCTCAACCATCTTTGCGCCTAAGACTGACGATACGCGAAACCACCCCTGACGCTAATCCTACATGACGTAACACAGAGAGGGATCACACGCTATAAATAGAGGCTCTATGAACTGAACCTATTCAACAAGAGGATTAAACACTGCTGAAGACCGGAAACCACCTTTGTTGCGATGGTGAGAGCGGGCGGACGCTTGGTGGCATCTCTCGTCCACTACCCAAAATGCAGCCAACATGCCTAAGCAAGACTAGAGCGATCCGAAGCTAAAACCTGGAGCAAAAGCACAGTATGTACAGTCAACGATAAATGTCCAATCCGCCTTTTTTTTCTTCTTTTCTTTTTCGCTTTTTCTATAATAATGAGAGATACGTCGGAAGTCTATCGACATCTCTTGACACATTTCGAAGACCTGGGAGGCTCTGTGGTACAAGTGGCCATCCGGACAACCTACTGTGTGCGAGGTCATCCACCGATGTAGTCGTACATCACTCACAGCGCCCGGCATTTATCACTTACGAGAATGTTAACGTCATCACGCGCGAGGCTCGATGTATGTACGCCTCAGAAAACGGATTTTGGGTCTAGACGCTTCTCAGTGACCGAAGGGGAAACTACATCTTTTTTATTTTATTCTTATTTTCATGATTCAATGGCTTGTTAGGTCTGAAAATGAAAGAAAAAAAAAAGGTAGAGGACATCTGTCGACGACTCCACAGAAAGAATGACACGTCAGCACGAATGGATCTTCCTCCACCTCCAAGAACCTCCTTCGAGATCAAAGAAATTCCTACGGTGGCACAAACCACGTCAAAATCCAGACAAGTTGATGTAGCAGATTCATGAATAATCTCTCTCTCTCTCTCTCTCTCTCTCTCTCTCTCTCTCTCTCTCTCTCTCTCTCTCTCAAAACATGATTCCATTTCCTAACCTCATGGACCATCCTTACGAAACCTTACATAGATATATGACTAAAAGCTGTCGAGCAACGAAATCATCTTCGTTCGCATATCAACAGACGAACGACAGATTCGTGTGTGTAATGTGTGTGTGTGTGTGTGTGTGTGTGTGTGTGTAAGTAATGGCCAAATCCATCCATTCCTCATGGAGCGGCGATGTAATGTAACCTCCCTCCCCCCCCTTTTGAACACAACGGCGCGGTCCGTAAGCACGAGTGTGTACGACCTTCGCGTACGTACGACGGCCTCCTGGCCTTTATGGGCGGCGATCAAAAGCCGCTTCAAAAGGACCCAAAAAGGTCGTACTGTCGTCGTCGTGTTGTTGGTGCTGCCCAAGGGTTCCATTCTGCGCTCCCACCCAAAAAAAGGAAAAAGAGTCTCTTTCCCGTCATCCCATCTGAATAGAAAATGGTTCCTCGATCTTGAGGGCACCCGGCCACCCAGAAATACAAACCACCACATATTCTTTTTTTTTTTCGTCTTTTCTTTCTCTTCCGCGAAACGATCGCGACCTGAATCACCAGGCGTACGTAAGACCAGAGTCATCTCGGGTGCTCGTTCCGGGGCTCCAGAGTGCACGAGTTGATCAACGGACGAGCATACGAGTACTGGTGACATCCAAGTCTCATGGTGGACCCAGTCAGAAGGGCCATCAATTCTTCACGAGGCTTTCTTCTAGAAAGGTCACGATCAGCCACGACGTGACATGCAAGACAAAGCGGAGATGGGTAGTAATTATTAAAAAAGTTACAGGCGGTCTAGCCTCACCATATTGAGGTATGCCTCAAAGGCAACACGTCAAGCTGGTCATGCTACAGTGTTTCCTTTGAAAACTCAATATCGAGAGGAACGCCAAACATCCAAGAGATCTCGGACATGATGCTTAAGAAGGATATCACACACACTTCTGCACGAGCCAGTGATGGCCTCAATATACATACGCAGACAAAATCTCTCAAAATCTCTGAAGTTTTATGCCTGTTTTGAAGCTTCGTGTCTGTTTATCTACACCTGGCAATGCACAGGGTCAGACGAACCCAAGACAGAAATGAAAAACATAGAAGATACGATAGCGAATAATCTAGACAGGAAGTTCTGTCAATACCTCCAGCGTCTGTTGTCCACACGACAGACAGACCACGATCACCACATACACACACACTAAGTGGTGCTGTCGCAAAAGCTGACGCTCATGCTGAAATCTATTCCCAGAGCAGTTAAGCTGAAACATCGAACGAAGAATAGAAGGTAAAGCGAAAACCAAAAATAAAAAAAAAATAAAAAGAAGAAAGGAATGAAGCAAGGAGCCTTACGTCCCAGCTTCGGTATTAACAGGACATCATCATCATCATCATCATCCCGGACGCTCCTAGCTTCGTGCAGGGTAAGGCAAGACCATATCTTCCCTCCCATTCTCTCAACTCTCCACTGTCATGGTGGTGCCATCAACTCACTCAACCCCATCCCGATGCCTCCCTGCCTCCCTTTTTCATATCTTCACCACTCTTGTCCCTTCCACTTCACCGTTTCTCCATTCTTTGGATCCATCACGTACGTACCTCGCCTTCTGTTACATTGACATCGTCCTCTGACCATCCTTCAAAGTTACCTTTTCCATTAGACACGTGGGAGAGGAACTTATCAGATTTCCCAAGTTTTGAAAACGCTAACAAAAATTAAAAAAAAAAAAAAAATCTCATTTTCCTACATCGTTTGATGTAAGTTAAAAAAATTTTCCTCAATCTTTTTTTTGACTAAGTAGGTGTTACCAGCAATCTGTTTTCCTACGGGAATCGAGCACTAATAATTTCTGGAAGGAAGGAGGAGAGAGAGAGAGAGAGAGAGAGAGAGAGAGAGAGAGAGAGAGAGAGAGAGAGAGAGAGAGAGAGAGAGAGAAAAGGAGGTCACGTCAGATCATGTTGGTAATTACCATGCAATAATCTCCAGCCTACTTTGGACGGTTCATACCTTCAGTCAATTTCCGGGGTGATCTTGGAATTTCCCTCTCCCTCCCTCAAGCCAATGGCGGTGTTGCAAGCTACACTCCACCGGAATGAGATACGTTCCAATACGCAATCGTATGAAGCACCTCTAACGCCCTGGAACAAGGAGGTCTTCCTCATCATTCACCGCAAAACGATCGGGTATATTCCCCAAAATTTGCTGACGATTATCATCGACTTAAAAAAGTCCTTGAACCCAATCCAGACACGTACAGAAAACCTATACTTACGTGGACACGTAACGTCACGTCGCAGTAACGACGCAGTCACGACATAACACCACTTCGGGGTAAGGACACAGTCACGAAAGGTCGGTTCAAAAAAAAAAAAAAAAATTGTGATCCAAGTTTCATTTCGCGTGTTAGTGGTATGGATTATGAAGAGAACCGACCGAGGAGGCCCTCTTCCTCTTCCTCCGCCTTCCTCCTCCTCCTCTCTCCCCGACCTCCAAACCCCTGGCCACAACGCACGTCACGAGACATCCATCACCCAACTGTGATGGAGTGTCGTCTCGCATGTCGGTGGTCCGAACTTGTGAGCAACAGCTTGACCGTCCGTCTGTCCCAGTTGGTGTCTGTAAAAGTTGCCACAACCCCCCCATCCGCTCGAGGGGTTTCACCGTTGATACCACAACCCCCTCCTCCCCTAAACTCCCTCGAGGTTCCTTCCGCTGCCACAACCCCACCCGCTCCCGCGCCAGGCTCTCCCTGGCTTTCCCACAGCATCGATCAGTCATACACAGACCTCTTCAAACCCCCGACGCAGCGACGTAAACTCATCGATAACAGTCTACCTCTGTTACTGCTTACTTCCTGTTTGCCCTTCCCTACTCCCTAAACCCCAACCCCTTCCCACGAGAGCGAGTGCTGAGTAAGCAAGGCTCGCACTCACCTCCTGTATGTGCGCCAAATCCCCAAGAGACTCGAAATCACTACTAATGTTGGCAAGAGAGAGTAAATCCTGCCTAAGCTCTTATCATCCTTTTTACATTCCGTTTTTTTTTTTTCGTCGACTGCAACAGTCGCGCCAAGGGAGAGGGGTAAGTGCACTGCATTATGAAGCACATACATACATACATACATACATACATAGGCGTAAAGACATGGTGCCATATATACCAAAGTCAAGAGACGGGGGCAACACCAGCGTAAATCTCTCTCCCCAAACCACAAAAATAGTACACACACACACACACACACACACACACACACACGAAATCATAAAGGAAACTTGTTTGAAAAGTCGTAAAAGAAGTACCTTCGTAATATACGAGTAGCGGATGAATGGAGTATACAGTGTGATGAAACTGTGAATGCCAGCAGTATACACACGAGTTTACAACGTTGTATGATAAAAGTTCGAGAGATTGGGGGGTCCCTAGCGAGCGTACAACTCCCTCCCGGAGGCTTTTAAGTCGTCCACAACTCCCCTACAGCCGCTATCCACACTGAGAATGGGAAGACGATACATATCAGGACCCCGTAGGGACACCATGCTGGGAAAATGTCTCCGAATCTGTAAGGAACTCCATGCAGTGAGACTGAAACAGAAAACGTACTTGAAATCATTGTACTCAAAAGTTCACTGCCATTTTTTTCTACGTAATAACTGAAAATATCACCTATTTTGATATATATATATATATATATATATATATATATATATATATATATATATATATATATATATATATATATATATACAGCTTTACCGTGCAATAGGCAAGCTTAGTTTACCCTGTAGCCTCCGCGACAGCGCCTAATATGACACAACGAAATGCGTGTTTCATCACGGACCAACTCTAAGGAGAGGTAGGAGCTTAATATAATCCCGGCAACATTCCCTCCAGAGACGTAACTAATTTCTCTTTTCCACTGCTCTATATCTTGCGGGTCGAGTCCCACTCGACAAAGACTTCAACTCAAAAATGCGAATACAGTGACCGCGAAAATGCGGATTTAGTACCAACGTGTGGGAAGATAAGAGGTGATCCTGCCACACAATATACTAAAGAGCTTTAGAATTACACGAATGATGGGAACACCTAGACCCAAGTTCAAGTCTTCAGCTACCACAAGACACGACAAACACACGTCAGGTCCAGGTAGAAAAAAAAATTATTTATATATATATATATATATATATATATATATATATATATATATATATATATATATATATATATATAGTCCAACGAGTCCACGGGGAAAATGAAACACGTAAAGTTCCCAAGTGCACTTTCGCATAATAATATTTCTCTCTTGTTTCTCAGGGGAGAAACAAGAGAGAAATATAACAGTCAGTTGATATACAACGAAGTAGTTTAATTTTTATTCAGTTTTAAGATTAAACATCCGACTTTCTTTTCAAATGCCGAACATCACAAATCTGTTCCTCGTTTCGTGCACTGAGCTTTTTTCCTGTTTTCCAAATAAACGCAGGATCAAACTAATTACGCCGAGTCGAACAAAAGAAGAGACCTGCAGTGGCTACTCATGATCTATGTTAAGCGTCTGACTTCATTAATCCTTCCGCGTGTGTACATATACACGATCAATGTGGTGTACAGATGCACCCCTAGTGGCCGACCTGCGTTTCACCACAGGTGTCCACAATGTTCCCACTCCTCCTCCTCCTCTCCTCCTCTGCCAGAGCTTAAGTTGCATGACACGGCAAATGTGGGCTCGCATGACCGCAGGCGAATACGTCACCAGAGGTAATTAAAACATCCAGGCTTGGAGATTACCTTAAAATAAATCTTCGAGTGAAAATATTAATTACGGCGGTATAAATATCCATAAACATTTTGCCACATAGAAATTAAAATGGTTTGGAGAGGGTTAAAGTGAAGGTGAGGGCTGACGGGTGGCGCTGGATTGCACTAGCAAGAAGGATTACAACCAGATACAAATCATAAGATGTTCCAATCTACTGTAACTCATAAGTGAACTGGACTTTGTGACATTCATATTCATATGTATCATCAACTCTTACATGGAGAGAGAAGACTCCTGGGGTAGGAAGAAGGTAATCAATTATCAATTCTTTGAGTCCTCATGGAAAAGTTAGCGGGTCTTGAATTAATGAAGCATCTTGTGATGCGTAGGACACAAGAGAGAAGACGTACTTCCATACAGAGTGAGACATGACAGCAACTTCACGAGGCTCGAGATGGAAAACAAAATAAAAAAAAAAAAATTGCATTCCTCTCGTTCACAATAAACTCATTAACTCCATCCTCTTTCAAAGTCATCTAGAATACATCTTATGTGCAGCTATCAGCTGGTACTTTGTTGTGGACCCTATTTTCATCCAATAAGCGGTTGGATTTAAGGATTATAGAGTTCACCAAGCGTCTTTGTTTGACCCCGGTGGCCAGATACTCACGTTATTGCAGAGCTGCTTCGCTGCATAAGGTTACGAAGTCATTCCAAATAATAAACTCATCTACGGTGCGTCAAACTTCAATATCATATTATTAACAATGTTAAATCTTATGCCATTTCTTGCAGGAAATGTGGGAACCTATTCCAAGAAGGTTCAGATTGTCACAAGCTGGAACAGAGCGTTTTAAGTGTGCATCCACATGAGTCATATGTCCACACACTAAGATTCATGTGATTAACATCTCCAAATACGAACACCTAAGGCGCTAACAATTCCCACACACTAGCCTTAATCTAGCATAAAGAACATCTTGTAATATACTGATCTTGTTACGTTCTCCATACACTTTCTTTGACATATTTCAGTGACAGAAAATGGGTCAACTAGTGGCTAAACATTTCCACTCGTCAAATGTTTCGAGTCGACAAACTTTATAGTTCCTTCCTGATTACAGTAATTCTTTCTATACTTCCGACAACCTAATGTTGGGTTCGAAAGCCTCATCACAGAGCGTCAGGTTCGGCTACAGCGTCAACTTTCATCATGCTCTTGGAGACCTGAGAGACGAAGATTAATAACCGTTTCATCTGAATCTCCTTAACCATACTGCTCGTATGTCTGTATGCGACTTCAGAGACGAGCATATTACAATCCCGTCTGAGGGTATCTATGGCAATATCAGACTCAGCTTTCCAGTAAGAGATGTGGTTCACTGGTTCAGTCTGTTCCCGTGTAGTCTGACAAGTTGTGACACAGCTGTGCACACATTCGTCATGTGTACACCCGCTGATTTCTGGGGACGTGTGTGTGTGTGTGCTCCTTCAAGAACCTCGCCTACGAGGGTTTGAACTGTAACAAATATCCCAAGACGTCCAGTATTCATAGTATCATCATCCAACATGATACTAGAAGCAAGATAACAACAGAAACAGATCCAGTACCTGTGGAATTCCAGACGATGACAACCGATCAAGGAAAAGCAGCAGATTGTTAAACAGGACAAAACATTTTTGTTTGGACTCGTCCAGATGAGAGAAAGCCGAGAGAATTATACAGTGTTGAAAGAGAACTGACGATAAGGTTCAAATATACTTTCAAAAATCTTTGGCATAATCTTCTGAATTAAAGACTGAATGTCTGTTTTACAGGAATAAAGGACAGAGTGTCTGTTTTACAGAAATAAAGGACCGAGTCTGTTTTACAGGAATAAAGAACCGAGTGTCTGTCTTACAGGAATAAAGGACCGAGTGTCTGTCTTACAGGAATAAAGGACTGAGTGTCTGTTTTACAGGAATAAAGGATCGAGTGTCTGTCTTGCAGGAATAAAGGACCGAGTGTCTGTCTTACAGGAATAAAGGACCGAGTGTCTGTCTTACAGGAATAAAGGACCGAGTGTCTGTTTTACAGCAGAAGGATTAGACTTGATGAAAATGGATCATGGGGCATTGAATATTCAAGAAGCATCGGGGAAAAGTTTTAATGAAATTATATCCAAGTTGATGACTTTGAATGTCAGACCCGGAACAAAGGCAATGCTTCGAACTGAGAAGATGGTCCATCAATATTATATATATATATATATATATATATATATATATATATATATATATATATATATATATATATATATATATATAAAATGGTGAAATCGCACTTCAGCTGGAGTTCATACAATTTTATCTAACGTGTAATTTTTCTATACCTGTGGCACGACATGTCTCGTGGAGACAACCCACCTCATCAGTCATTTGAATCCCACCATCACACTTGGGTTCCCGCCGCACAACACCAATCCATCGAGGCCCAGCAGTGTCGGCTACCCTTGGTAAGAATCCGAGTTATGGATCGCTTACCTTCCTCACAGATCAACAATTACCCCCAAACCCTCTTAAACATTAAGAACCGAATGATCTTCGTCCCATCTCTCTAATCATCTTTTAAGAGCGCAAAAAAAAAAAAAAAACTTTTAAATGATGATATTCCATATGGATGAGAGAGAGAGAGAGAGAGAGAGAGAGAGAGAGAGAGAGAGAGAGAGAGAGAGAGAGAGAGAGAGAGAGAGAGAGAGAACTTGATGGCGACTGTCGTAATCTCCTTAGGGTCTCCCAGAAAGAAACGAGAGAGAGAGAGAGAGAGAGAGAGAGAGAGAGAGAGAGAGAGAGAGAGAGAGAGAGAGAGAGAGCATGATCCTGTAAGAGCAACAGGTGGCCACCATGCGGGAAGGCGGCTGGATGGTACAGAGAGAAAGCTCACAAGGTAGTACAGAACGGCCCCCTTTGCACGCAGGTGTGTGATTCTCAGCCCTGCAGGTGCACGAAGGAGGAGGAGGAGGTGAGGTCGGTTGGTCGACCTCACCTCCGAGGCTGAGGACGGCGCTGGTCACCTCCACCAGACGCGCCAGTGCTCCACCTCAAAAAGAAAAAAAAAAGGGTAGAATTGGCCACTGGTAGCCATCATATCTGACGTCATGCATAGATCAACATCGGCCATGCAAGAGAGAAATATTAGCATATTTCTTTTTCGTTTTTGACATACCACCGTTTTGGTATATACTCTCCATGTTCTATGAGTTATATCCAAACAATCTAATTGAAAATGAGTAATAAGGAGTAATTTAAGAAGTTCTCACTGTGGCTTTCTGGTTCATCAGAAACTGCTCATCACCACACAGCACATACAGGTTTACACAGCAGGTCAGGTTTTCTTTTCAGCAAGCCAGACAATATCGATGAAAAGTAATAGTCAATAACTTATTTACTGGCAACACTAAACGGTGTTTATACGCTTTCCAGAAGTAAAAAAAAACGCGCATCATCTATCAATAATACAACGCTGTATCATTATGCGCTTTCCAGACAGAAAAAAAGCGCATTACCTATCGCATTATCTATAAATAACACAACGTATCATTATACGCTTTCCAGAAAAAATGCGCATCATTTGCCAATACGACCACGTTGTATCATTTATACGCTTTCCAGAAGAAGAAAAAAAACGCGCGTCATCTATCAATAATACAACGTAACATTACACGCTTTCCAGAAAAAACGCGCATCACCTGTTAATAATACAACGTTGTATCATAGCACGCTTTCCAGGAAAAAACGCGCATCATCGTTTAATCATACCACGATGTATCATTATTTGCTGCGATTTATTAATAAAACGTCCAAGCCGCCAGCAGCAATGGCATGCTAGGAATTCACAGTTCCCGCCCCCAGGGAGCAAAACCTCATTCATGGCAGCATAATTACACCATCAGTTTCCAGGCCGGCCTACTGGCGCTCTTTGTGGCCAGCGACGCGGAAGGTCGGGTCCTTCCTTCCTTCCAGTCCACTTTAATCTTGGGGTCACGTCGCGTATCGCCGGATGTACATAACTGAAAATACGTGAAGGCTCTCGAGCACTTCAACTTACCACTGTTGGTAGGTATTTTCAATTTCCCTTTTGACATTCTTTTCTTCCTTTTTTTTCCTTCTTTTTGAATCGTTTCGCATGAAAAAAAAAAAAACTAATCGCTAAAAAGAGTCTTTGAATAAAAGTTACCCCTGGAAGGGTTCGTCGGAGCTTGAAAAAATATAAACAAAAAATAATTACAAAACTTTCTCCTAAATCTGTTTTGTGAGCGACTTCAAAACTGACACGAAAAAGAAAAAAAAAGTGAACGTTACAATTTTTGTCTCTAATGTCATCCCTTTCTCGTACAACCTCCGGCGCGCGCTCTCTACTTCCTCAGATTCCACTCTCGCGTAAAACTACTCATTCAGTACTTCCCATCCGTATGTTCCTCTATAACACCGTCTCCCATTTCACTCGTTTCCTCTTCTTTCAATATTTTGTCTCCACAATCTATCATCTTCTCCTTGCCGGACTTCTCTGTGTTTCGTCTTCTCGACAAAATGCCTTTCTTCCGTCAATACACTCTCTCTCTCTCTCTCTCTCTCTCTCTCTCTCTCTCTCTCTCTCTCTCTCTCTCTCTCTCTCGATACCCCCATCTTTTACTCATCTAAGAAAAACCTCCACCCATGTCCGCAGTGTCCACCCATGCCTACGCCCACAACGCCACTCCAACACACACGCCCACAGCCGTCCTCACGCCCACAGTGCTGCCCATACCTACCTCCAGAAGCCCCCATTCGCACCCGTTTCCTGCATCCGCGCCCACAGCCCTACTGTCTGGTAGCCAAGTCGTCAAAATCATTAGTCCTTGAACCGCAGTTGATTAAAAGTTGTAAATTATCCTGGGCAGGATGAAAGACCAGAGCAAATTCTCTGATTGAAGGAATGAGAGGGTAGAGAAGGGTGAATGAGAGGGCCGAGAAGGGTGACTGGGTTAGGGGATGCTGAGGGAAAAAGGGGGGAAGGAGAGAGAGAGAGAGAGAGAGAGAGAGAGAGAGAGAGAGAGAGAGAGAGAGAGAGAGAGAGAGAGAGAGAGAGAGAGAGAGAGAGAGGGAGAGAGAGAGGGAGAGAGAGAGAGAGAGGGAGAGAGAGAGAGAGAGAGAGAGAGAGAGAGAGAGAGAGAGAGAGAGAGAGAGAGAGAGAGAGAGAGAGAGAGAGAGAGAGAGACCCGGATAAAGTGTGCGATGCCAGACATCCCTCAAATCACGCCCATCCGTGCGAGGTCACGAAGTGTTGAGGCGAACTCTCACAAGGCTTTTAAAAACCACAGCGATGGCTGGATAGTGTTTCCCGTTAAGGCCCTCTTGACGCTGGTTCTCGGTTCGGGCGCGTCATGTACGCCATACGCCAAGAATTCCCGAATGAGTGATAAAGACGATGCAAAAAAAAAAAAAAAAAAAAAAAAACACCTCATCTTGATTAATATTCTTGAGCTCACGACACAAAACCGGTCTTCTTAAAAGACTTACCACAGATTTCTTGACCGAGAGCTTAAATCATGGAAAGCGAGAGCTCTTATGGGCGCTGATGTCAACAATGGAATATCCCCAGCAACGGAAAGTGGACGTGCCCAACGGTTTCTTCAGCCTGAGCTCACCTTCCAGTGGAATGGGTAGGCGAAATTCTGTGTGGAATCTATGAAGCGCTAAGATTATCCCTAGACCAAAGAGGTTCATTAAGCTCAAAAAGCGATTCCAGGTGTCACACGGGATCTAAACCCACTACTGTCTACCAGCGACGTTGGCCAGGAGGTTCAATCCCCCTGGGTGTCTGGGATTCGAACCTTCCATTTGGAGATCTGTAATCTTGTGTGTCATCTTAGACAGTGACCCGTTCTTTCTGTTCACCATCACCTGGGACGTGAATGAGAACGCTCGAGAGAACACTTAGAACCCTCATCCACCTGACACATCCACCTAGCCTATGGCGAGAGAATGGTACGTGGCACCACAACATACCAGGTGTGTCATTGTAGACGAATTCAAAAAAGCGACTCGTCTTCAACGTCATTGGATAACAGGAGTTACACAACAGCGAACTCGACAAACACAAGCTGTTGATGACTCGTCAACAATACTTTAAACATGTTAATCTTCAGTCTGACGGCGAGGTTACCAAAGCAGGAAATAAAGAGAGAGAATAATGAAGAAGAAATGAAAAAAAAAAAAGCGTGAAACTAGATTGCAAGAGCCTTGCCAACACATCCAATGGTTCGTGGATATAATGCAACGCCAGGGAGGTGGCCATCACCGAGGCATTGTCATAATCAATTGCCGCAATATTCCATTATGTCCCACACTCAATCACGCTCTCAAATATGGGCCAGCCTGCTGCGACTTACTGGGAGAGAGAGAGAGAGAGAGAGAGAGAGAGAGAGAGAGAGAGAGAGAGAGAGAGAGAGAGAGAGAGAGAGAGAGAGAGAGACTTATTTTGCATAAATGTTCATATTACAAACCCAATATATCAAGGAGAAAAAAGATATATACGTATATATATATACATTTTCATGGGTAACTCTTTTTTTTTTTTTCTTCTTTCTCTTGGTCAGTGCGTTAGCCACGTTGAATGATGCCAGTCTTTTAAATCTGTCCGGTCCTGTGGGCGGGCGGCCCGAACACACGAGGTCATGGCCGAAGTAATCAGTCATCCGGATTTTGAAACAAGTGATTCACGATTCTTTGATTTACAAGACCTGATCCTGTTTAGGGCCGGGAGTTAAGTCATCGAGTCTTCCACTACCGCCGACGTTAGCTCTCTCTCTCTCTCTCTCTCTCTCTCTCTCTCTCTCACACACACACACACACAACCCCAAAGTCCCCACTCGCTGCTGGATACCCACAATTGCATCTTGTTCAAAGTCGGTTGTGACATCCCCATACTGCGGCCCTCCACACTCGGAAATGAATGCGCTCACTGTCCACACACTAGCAACGCATCCACCACACCCGACGACGACCCCCTCCACCACACACACACACACATACACATTCACAGCTCATAACGCACCCTCTGTCCCACACACACACACACACATACACTCGCATACTCGACACTGCAGCTGCACAGACTCTCTACCCTTTGCGTACACACCTGAACGCATTCCCGCCCCGCTCTAGGTTGAGGGGCAAACACACTTCCTGGTCCTTCTATCTACTTACCTCCCTGCCTGTGCTAGCCTGCTGCCCTAGACCCGACCCCCTGTGTGACAACCATCGATCCAGGGCGAGGGGGGAAACAAGGCAAGGAAGGTGTGGCCAGCCGGAGCGGCTAGACAGGTACGTCATAGTGATGAGGGTGAGCGGTATGAGGAGGGAGGGCGTCACCATTAGGAGCTTCCAGACTGACCCAAGGCTTTGGGGGAGACGAGGGTAAATCCGAAGTGATGGGAGGAATGGGGAAGAAGGATGGATGATGGTGGAAGAAGGTTGGGTAGGGTTGACGGAACACAAGGGGAAGAAGTGAAGTGACTCAGCCTTGTTGTCGGTCTTGTCAGAAGAACCTTTCGCTCAGAAAGAGTACATCCTGTCCCTGCTACTGGGTGTAGTGAAGCCATTCGAGCTGCAGGAGCCCCCTGAGTCACTTAGTACTCCCTCCTGTTCCTGCTTTTAGAAGTGATAATACAAGAGGAGGGGATGGAGTTGAGGGAGAATTCCAGCTTCAGCTCACGTCCCTCTTCGTCAACTTTTACAAACTGCAGGGGATACGTGGGTGGTGTAGTCTCTCTCTCTCTCTTATTCCCAGGATTATATATTTCTTTAAAGCTTGTTCGCAGTTCCCTCCCCCTCGTTAACGAGGTAGCGTCAGGAACAAACGAAGGAAAGGCCTTATTTGGTCACTATCCAGCTGTCGTGTGTAATGCACCGAAACCACAGCTCCCCCTATCCGTAACATGGATACATCGAAATGTGTGTGTGTGTGTGTGTGTGTGTGTGTGTGTGTGTGTGTGGTGTGTGTGTGTGTGTGTACGTATCAATCTATCAATCTACCCAAAATTCCCGTTCAAATTCCTTCACTTTCCTGTGTCATACTTCATTCTCTTCACGCGCCATCTATTTTACATCTCTGACTTTGTCCACCTCCAAAATTCGGCATTCAGACAAGACTTGAATCTTTTAAACAGCGTCTTTGATTTCTTGAACCCCATTTTCTCTGAACTTATATTATCCCCTCAATATGATTCCAACGGCTGACCATAGCCTTGTCAAAATCTCTCTCTATTCTCTCTGACGTTAGGAAACTTGGGGAAAAAATAATAATTGTAAATGATGGTGGATACGTACTCTCACTCTTCTCTCCGACGCTGGGAAACTTGAGAAACATAAAATAATTTGCAAATGATGGTGGATACGTAACCAGTGTACAACAGAAACATACCTTACAACACCGTAGAACAGGATGATATAAATGTACAACAGGAAGATATCTCACAACAGTGTATCACTGAAGGATATCCTGCAACAGTGTATAACAGGAGGGCATCCAACAAGTGTACAACAGTACAAAAAACAGGACGTTACCCTACAACAGTATACAACAGGACGATACACTGCAGGTGTACAACAGAAGTGTACAGTGCAACAGTAAACAACAGGAGTACATAACCCGCAACAGTAGACAATCCGAAGCCACTTCTGCAGTACTGTACAACTCTCTTAACAGCACGAAACACCTTTAACAACAAGCAACACCCGCAGGTAACTGGCAAACAATGAGCGCAACTGAAACAAGGCTGCAACACCGGGATCCCTTGCAACACTCACTACTGGTGTGTGTGTGTTCTTGCAACACTCACTACTGGTGTGTGTGTGTGTGTTCTTGCAACACTCACTACTGCCGCTCCTTGTAACACTCACTACTGCTGTGTGTAAGTATGTGTGTGTGTCCTTGCAACACTCACTACTGCTGTGTGAGTGTGTGTGTCCTTGCAACACTCACTACTGCTGCTCCTTGCAACACTCACTACTGCCGCTCCTTGCAACACTCACTACTGCCGCTCCTTGCAACACTCACTACTGCCGCTCCTTGCAACACTCACTACTGCTGCTCCTTGCAACACTCACTACTGCCGCTCCTTGCAACACTCACTACTGCCGCTCCTTGCAACACTCACTACTGCCGCTCCTTGCAACACTCACTACTGCCGCTCCTTGCAACACTCACTACTGCCGCTCCTTGCAACACTCTCTACTGCCGCTCCTTGCAACACTCACTACTGCCGCTAATGTGGTTGATACATTTGCTCAACAGGACCCGACACCGGCTCTAACACAATTACCATCCCAGTCAGAGCAGAGAGGGAACCCGTGTACGCCCAGCCATTAAGAAAAAAAAATAATATAAGATAATTCACCTAACAGGCTCGAATAGCTAACCACGCCCTCG
This sequence comes from Panulirus ornatus, assembly GCF_036320965.1. Classification (NCBI taxonomy): domain Eukaryota; kingdom Metazoa; phylum Arthropoda; class Malacostraca; order Decapoda; family Palinuridae; genus Panulirus; species Panulirus ornatus. Next base: position 10,520,110 of record NC_092229.1, read on the forward strand.
TAAATAAAGATAAATAACAACGTTCAAAGTGAGAATAACGGAATAGCACAAATAAAAATGAGATACAACTTAAAACGAAATTCATGAAATAGTTCAAAATCATTGTATAAACATATGGAAGAAAACGACCACACACCAACAGGAACATGGTCGAGTTCACCTTCGGATCGGAGCAGCGCCCCCAAAAATCCACGAACGGTAGTAAGTCCACACGTCACGCAGCTCATGGCCTTAATACGAACGTCATGTTCACATGAGGCCATCATCCTCATGAGGCAGTATACACTGTGTGTGTGTGTGTGAAGGGGTGGGGTTACGATGCTCATATCCTCCTCCAAGTCTCGTGGTCAGAGGTGATCACATTCCACAACGTAGGGCATCATGTGGGGAGTTGGGGTTTTATTTTGAGGGGAGGAGGAAGTACTTCCCAGTATCGCCTCCAATGATTCATGCAGTCTAGGGTAGGTGCCAATCCCCTCTCTCTCCCTCCCTCCTCCTCCTTCTCATCCTCCTCTCCCCCTTACAAGTGTTCTGATCCACACCTGTGATTACGACATAAGTCGTTCGTGGCTTTCCTTCTGAGGGGGCAATTAGGATGTGTAAAATTACCTATATATATATATATATATACATCCTGTAAGGGAAGGGACATCTATACCGGTGGGGTTCCATCTCTTATGGCATTACAATTTGACGTGTTATGGAGAGACAGTCTTCCACTCGCGCTGCCCCCACCGTGTGTAAAATAAACAAATAAAGAACGGTTAACTGAATTCAGACAGACGTTCTGCTGAAAGTAAACTGGAAGGCCATATGAATAACAAGTTAACGAAAGATAAAAATCTTATGACCAAGTTGGGGCACCGTGTGTATGTGTGTGTGTGTGTGTGTGTGTGTGTGTGTGTGTGTGTGTGTGTGTGTGTGTCTCGGCATCATAAGTGACCGCCGTTGTCCTTATCCCTCGAGCGACGCCCCAGGTGAATCCCTGGGGCCGGATGATCCTCACACCGTGATCCCATCTGACGCCACATCCTCCTCACTGCAACCTCCTTAACGCCATCTAATCCCCCTCTCTGTGTAGCTCGCACTGCTCAAAGTGCGACACCAACTTTTTCTTTATGCCTGGCTCAAAAAAAAAAACCCTCCTTAAAACCCAGAGCTCAAACTCTTCCTAAACCCTAGCTCAATTGTTCATTTTTTTTCTCTCTTTTTTTTTCCCCGAAGCCCCATATGCCTTCATTAATCTATTACTCTCTCTCTCTCTCTCTCTCTCTCTCTCTCTCTCTCTCTCTCTCTCTCTCTCTCTCTCTTGTGAGCAGTGGTGTAAGCCGGCGTGCCCTCCTCCTCTTTCCAATGGGATTGCCCCAAAGCTTCAAAATGGATCACAAAGACAGCGACGAGAATCGACTTCATCACACAGCTCAAATCTAATCGCAAGTGTCTCCCCACTCTCGGACCAGCTCCGTCGACGGGGGCTGGTTTTCGTGAGCTGGTGACCCATCCCGAGTGACCCGGGACCGGAGGCATGCATGATGGGCGAGGTCGTGACACAGCCCCATGCTGACTGTTCTACGTCTCCTATCTCATCCTTGTATCTCCCCTAACAATGTGATCATTACAAGAAAGTGCACTTGGGAATTCATCGTGTATTTTTTTCGATCAATCCTGGCTGTTTCCAAGTTTGTATGTTACATGGAAGTGCACGTTCATATGCACTATATTCGTGTGGGTGTATATATATATATATATATATATATATATATATATATATATATATATATATATATATATATACTTCAATATATGGGGCCCTCAGCCCACCTTCGTAAGCTACCACGGCATGTGAGGAGATGAATTGAGTAATTACCTGCGACCAGCGTGTGCGCGCCTGACGAAGGCCTTGCTGGGCAGGTGGCCCTCGTGAGGCGCCCTTATAGCTATTTTTCTATATTTTTTCGGTCAGCTGAGACGGCACGGGCTGGAGCCGCGGCGGCACTTTACACTCATAATTGGACGATAATATGATCCCATTCTAAAGTTACTGCGAGGGAAGATAACGAATGAATATGAATGAGTCAAGGAATGGGTTTACGGCACCAGTCTGCCGCGCCGGCGCGACCCCACAGGTCCCAGACCATCATGTACAGGTAATAGCAACGTTCGGTTCTCCGATGGACATCACTGTTATCTTTACACCTCGGCGAAACGATACGAGACTTGGTATAGCCTTATGCATGATAAATACCCAGACTCGTCATGTTTCAGTCACCGGGTATACATTTATGCATGTTTAAATACAGGAACTCGTGATGTTTACGTCGGAATATATCTATATGCATGATAAGTATCACACAGACTCGTGGCGTTAAATCGACGCATCTTTCGCCTCTCTTTTCCGCGCGGACTGAGAGTCGTGCAAGACAACTTTTGCAGAGACAATTCGGTGTTCGGCGGGGTGATCATACATGCAGAGGTGGGTCACGGCGGCCAACAGGGCACGGGTACTCCGCTAAGGGGTGCGGGGTATGCTATAAAAGCAGCGACGGTCAACGAGGATAATATAGCAAGGGGGGCTACAATGGAGGCGAAGGTCAAATTTCGAACGGATGGCAAAGACTTGGTGAAAAATACATACAAGTACACCATCGCTGTGCAAAATGGTATCTTAGAAAAGAATTGCGTGGCATTTCTACGTTTTATATGCCGTAGTGCGATTTTTATGAGTAATTTTTTCTCTCTTTTATGCAGATACTAATAAGCAAATACTAAATATCTTATCTTATCTTTCTCTCTTTGTCAGGACACAGAAAAGTGCGGGTCACAGGGTGAATACCGCTCTTTGAACAGCACTTGTCTACCAGTCAGGGTGTTTGAGGATGCTGAAGCGGCAACACTTAAGACTGACAGTCTAAACCAAGTCTGTTTTTTTTTCTGATCTCCCAGAACGAACTGCACTTGGCATTAGCCGACTGAACCTCCCTCCCTCCTCTCTTTCGGTATGTGGACTCGACCATCATATACCAGGCGTGGGTAATCACTCACTCAGGTAATATAATGACGTGTGGGGCTCAGAAATGTTCGAGCCTCCATTTGTTCCTATGCAAAGTCTGGTCCCTATGTCATGATCCTGTGATACGACACACATAAGGGCTCATGATACAAATATGAAGGGAAGAAAAAGGGAGAGAAAAAAAGGGGGGAAAAATCTCTTTGTAAATACAGAAAATTTCCGTGACTTGAGTTGCCAGAGGAACGCCTTGGAGAAAACTTTCCCGTGGTGGCTGTTGTCGAGGGACGGTGGGGCCGAGCGGAATGACAATGACGAACGGTGGGCTGATGACAGAGGTGGGCAATTTGGTGGCAGGGTGGGCAGTGTGGGGTGTCGGCGGGCGTGACTTGGTGCTGTGGTGAGCGGCCGTGGTGGTAAGGTGGGCTATATAGGCTGTGTGGCTTAATGATGCGGTGGGCAGTGTGGAGGTGGGCAGTGTGGTGGTGGGCAGTGTGGTGGAGGAACTGGAATCGGCGTGTTGGTGATGGGGTGGGCTGGGCGGAGTGCGCGGATGATGTGCTGGATAATCAGGTAATGGGGTGGAACTTTGGAATGTGCGCTTTGGTGATGGGGCAGTGGAGTGGGCGCTCTGGTGATGGAATCGTGGAATGGGCGCTTTGGTGAAGGAACCGTGGAATGGGAGCTATGGTGATAGGGCCGTGAAATGGGCGCTATGGTAATGAGGCCGTGAAATGGGCGCTCTGGTGATGGAGCCGTGAAATGGGCGCTCTGGTGATGGAATCGTGGAATGGGCGCTCTGATGATGGGGCCGTGAAATGGGCGCTCTGGTGAAGGAACCGTGGAATGGGCGCTCTGGTGATAGGGCCGTGGAATGGGCGCTCTGGTGAAGGAACCGTGGAATGGGCGCTCTGGTGATAGGGCCGTGAAATGGGCGCTCGGGTGATGGAACCGTGGAATGGGCGCTTTGGTGATGGGGCAGTGGAGTGGGCGCTCTGGTGATGGAACCGTGGGATGGGCGCTTTGGTGAAGGAACCATGGAATGGGAGCTATGGTGATAGGGCCGTGAAATGGGCGCTATGGTGATAGGGCCGTGAAATGGGCGCTATGGTGATAGGGCCGTGAAATGGGCGCTCTGGTGAAGGAACCGTGGAATGGGAGCTATGGTGATAGGGCCGTGAAATGGGCGCTATGGTGATAGGGCCGTGAAATGGGCGCTCTGGTGATGGGGCCGTGAAATGGGCGCTCTGGTGATGAAGGCCCGGCTTGGATGCCTGGGTGAATCAGACTGTCAGAAGTGGCAGCCAAGGTCGATATGATGGCTGGTGTTGAGGGCTGGATCCAACACAGGCAGCAGCAGCAGCGACGGGGAGTGGGGGAAATCGGGGAGGTGTTGGGGGCAGCCTCCATATAGAGGAGGAAGCCACAAAGTTTAGAGCACCCGCCACGCATCGTATGACGTGGGACGCAAGTGCCTCCACCAGGCACCTGGCAGCGACGGCTCTGCTCTCTGATCGCACCTGTGATTTCTAGCCCTTCTTACGCACGCACGACACCCCCCCCCCCGCACGCACAACACACCCCGCACGCGCGACACCCCCGCACGCGCGACACCCCGCACGCGCGACACACCGCACGCACATTATATAGCCTCTACCTATTAATTCCTGCCCCCCACTTGGAATCGTTCATCGAGTCATTGATTTCCAGTCCACGATTGCCTATTCCATCCATCATCATGAGCTACACATACAAATAAAGAAAGCCCAGAGTATGACTCAATGGCTCAGTACACACACACACACACACACACACACACACACACACACACGGCACACCCAAAACAACATGACTATATAAACTAATTTCAAGCCCCACTTGCAATCTTTTCCCCAGTCTAATTATAACTCCTCATCATCCACATTCGTATCTTAAATGTTTACGTAAACTAAACGTGCAGTTATGCGCTTCAAAAGGTTCAGTGTGGGGGCATTACATCTATGTCTATGTTTACACATGAATGATGACTTAATATCATTCATAAAGTGGACCGAAGTGTTCATTACTGATATCTCCCGCATGACAGTAGACGAACCACTGCTGCTATTACCACTACTACTACTATAACAACTACAACTACTTCTACAACAACTACTACTTCTACAACAACTACTACTACTACCACTACTACTACTTCTACGTCGCAGGCACAGAGAGAGGGAGGAGGGCTTCTCCTACAGTTCACTAAACCTTGGCACAATATGAACTCACGTCACCCACCATAGTTTCCCTTGAAATAACTTACAGAGCTTTAGCGATTCCTATCACAGGGATATATATATATATATATATATATATATATATATATATATATATATATATATATATATATATATATAGCAGTAAGATATACAGATAGATAAATAGTGTGTGTGTGTGTGTGTGTGAGAGAGAGAGAGAGAGAGAGAGAGAGAGAGAGAGAGAGAGAGAGAGAGAGAGAGAGAGAGAGAGAGAGAGAGAGAGAGAGAGAGGTTGGAGAACACGACAGAAGGAACTCTCCGAAGAGAACCAGCTGCGGGGTGCCGGCCGACACGGTCCCGTAAACTGGCAGACTGGTCAAGTGCGCCACCTACAAGCACAGACAAACAAACAAAAAAACACAAATCGTGTGGCGTTACGTGTCGTTGTGATGATGACCTGGAGGAGGGGGAGTGCTTGCGCTTCGTGATGCGTCTGGTCTTGTCTGTCTGTCCCTCTCTGTCTCACTTCCACGCCACGGCTCCTTAAATTCGCCCATACATCCTCCTCCTCCTCCCTCCTCCTCCTCAACCTCCCACGTACTTCAATACGCCCATACATCCACCTCCTCCTCCTATACCTCCCACTTACTTCAATACGCCCATACATCCACCTCCTCCTCCTATACCTCCCACTTACTTCAATACGCCCATACATCCACCTCCTCCTTCCCTCTTCCTAAACATCCCACGTACTTCCTAACACTGACACGTCGTAACGGCATATTGTCATCACTCGTATGAACCACCCACCCATCCACCCACACACACACACACACACACACACACACACATAGACCAAATGATGCAACTCCGTGTGCTCTAATCTGTCCCTTCTGCTACATTCCGGATAAAAATGAAGACTGACGCTAGCATCACGACTCCGAGTGAAGCATGTCTACGCATACATATGATGAGGCCGGGGTCCTCCCACCCCAAGTGTTAGAACTCCCTCCCACGTACCTTGCAAACACGTAATGACGCACGTGTGTGTGTGTGCATGTGTGTGTGTCTAACAACCACTTCCCATTTAGAGGCGGCCAATAACATACCTATTTTCACACTCGAACTCTCTTGTGTGTGAACACCGCCCAAGGGAACGCCCCCCTTTACGAGGCTGTAAGAGAGAGCCACTGACACTTGCGGTTGGAGGGGAGCAAAGAGAGAGAACTGGTGATTTACGGTGTATGCTCGGCGCGTGAGGGCTGCACCCTTAACATGCAAGAGGAGGAGGCGGAGGAATGTAAGGGGAGACACCTAGATGCAGACTAGGGGTCTCCGAGGGGAGATATGAGAGTCGAAGGGGGCTCTCCCATGGGGGAGAGAAAGGGGGCAAATTGAAGGATGGGAGAGGGGGGGGGCAGATGATGTGAGGGGATCTAAATACACTGGTTGTCAGGAACCACCACATGATGAGGGGACGGAAGGAGGGGTATACGGGAATCACTAGCTGAGGGGATACATGGGGGAGGAGGGGTAGAGAGGAACCACTAGATGAGGGGGAAGGTGGGAGGAGTACAGAGGAAACACTAGGTGAGGGGACATGCCAACAGGTGAGGGGGAAACTGCTGGTTGCCATGGTAACGCAGCACACACACACACACACACACACACACACACACACACACACACACACACACAGCCACAACCCCACCATCAATGCCCTATAAATAAAACAGCTGACTAAAAATTTCTCAAGAGTGGATTTTGAAAACTGATTTTGATTTTCTTTCTCTCCGCCTACTCGTTTATCTTCTACCTCATATTAAACACTGTCGAGAGCCATCACAGGACCTTATCTGCAATCTATAGTGTAAGTGATTACGATAAAAGTCTGAGCTAACCCCCTTTTTCCCTCCAGTTCTTTCTGGACAACAGAGAGCTTCACATATTGGCCAGACTCTCCCGACTTTCAAAGAGGGAAAAATGCCCCCCTTCCTCACCACGACTGTTCTCGCATCTTTCTTTGAAGAGGCAGAGCTTCACTTCCTCACACCTGCTGTTCTCGCATCTTTCTTTTAAGAGGCAGAGCTTCACTTCCTCACACCTGCTGTTCTCGCATCTTTCTTTTAAGAGGCAGAGCTTCACTTCCTCACACCTGCTGTTCTCGCATCTTTCTTTTAACAGGTAGACACAAACTGTTTTATATATTCATTCGTTCTTATTCTCTAGTTCAAAATATTATTACAGGAGTCGATGTTTCCCCTGACACTGCGGGCCAAACACACGTCAATGGATGTAAAATCTTGTTAGTGGTTCAACACAAGCCCTTACCTCCCTGCTACCACTGAATAGAAATACATATTCCACCCTCCCCCTATTTTTTTTTTTCTCCTTTATAAAACATACCATAAATTTTCTAAATATGGCAGTGCGTAGCTATGAATACTACAGGGTCCAGAACGATATTTCAGAATGAATTAAATATATCTATAGCTTCGGTAACTGCCTAACTGTGTTGCCAGCCCTTCTCTGCATGGGAGAGGCACAGCATCCAAAGGAAGTCTTGGATCCCGTCAACCTTCCCCCTTATCCAGCAACCCACCCCACCCACCTGCACTCTAATCCCTCCCCCTGACCCCGTCCAACAGCCCTTCCCACCACCTACCCTCTCCCTCACCAGTACCCCCTCCACACTGCGTCTCCTCCAAGCCTTCTCCCAACCCAACTCCTCATCAGTTGCCATTTACGTCCCCACCGCTCCCTTCCCGTCTTAGCCCTTCCGATCTCCAACCCTTCACCTGACCACACGATTTATTCTTCTCTACCTCCACCATCCAGATCCGTCTTCACCTCAGACCCGTCCTCATCTCAGACCCGTCCTCATCTCAAGACCTACCTCACCTCACATCCTCCACACCTCGGACCCTCCTCACCTCACACACCCCTCTAGCCTCACCCAAAATCTCACTTCCATTTCGATACATTTCCAATAATCTATATTTCCGTCAAAACAATCGGATTTAGGCTTACCTCCGCCTCTTCTCCCCCTCCTATGTGCCTCTCAACCACACTACCGCAGAAAAAAGTCTTCGTCTGTACAAGATCCAAGCCAACAAAATGACAAATGACGAGCAGAATCTCGGCGTTTTATCCGTAGACTATTCAATCACCATTTTCTTGTTAAAACAATGAAATAAACACAAGACAGCCGCTGAGGATCAATAGAGGAACGAAGAACAAATGTTCTCTGCCTACGGAGCGATGCCTTCAAGAACACACGGTAAGGTTTGAGTGAACTTTTGTCAAATTCAAACCATTTCTAACCCGACTCCAATCAAATATGACAAATTAACTATACCCTTAAATATCACTTGGGACACTAAACAGTGTAACAAAGACGTCTTACAAAAAAAACAAAAACAAATGGAAACAATCTATCCAAAAGACCTCTTTCTAATCTATATATGCCACCCACCCGCCCACACCAAACGACAAAGAAAATGAATACATAATGATAAGAAGACGAGAGTAATTCCTTGTGGTAAAAATGTCCACACCACACATCAAATCCAATCCTATTGCAGGTGCTGCAAACACGATAACCTGACCCAAGTCAACCTGACACGATAACCTGACCCAAGTCAACCTGACATGATAACCTGACCCTGACCCAAGTCAACCTGACACGATAGCCTGACCCAAGTCAACCTGACACGATAGCCTGACCCAAGTCAACCTGACACGATAACCTGACCCTGACCCAAGTCAACCTGACACGAAAACCTGACCCAAGTCAACCTGACACGATAACCTGACCTAAGTCAACCTGACATGATAACCTGACCCAAGTCAACCAGTGGTAAAGGAAGTCACAGTGTTGACCTAACCTAAAAGCAACATAAACCTAACCGTACAATTTAACAATGCTAATGACCGTACAAATTTCATAGTCTACACAGCTCAGCCACATATGTTCCGCATACCTTCAGCGGGGAAAGAAAGAAAAGAAAAATGTGTGGCAGCCAAGAAAAGGAGACATTTTTTTTCAGTTTTATCTTACTGCTTAGTTTGGTGTCGGAGTCTATGGCTGTTCGTCCAAAAGGATGCGAGGCAAAAATTTGGAAGACACTAGTCGTAAGAATTTTAAATTAGTGGTGTAACTCTTACATGGTACACACACACACACACACCACACACACACACACACACACACACACCACACACACACACACACACACACTCGTTCAGCAAGCTTGAATCGAAAGTAAATGTTTTTATCAACTTAATTCTTTCGACTGAGAGGCACTTGCTATGCACTATGGGACGAAGGGATGACAGTCATCTCATTGAATAACCTCATGTTTGCATATCACTTCTTCGCATCACTGTTCATTGTATATTTCGCCTTCCATCCGTAATAATGGTTTGTCTTCCATTAAGAATGGGTATCATTGGCTTGTCTTCCATCTCCACTAAAGGGTTTCTATGTCCTCCAATATTACTAATGGTTATATTTTGTCTTCCACCATAACTAAAGGTACATTTTGTCTTCATCCTTTACAAATAAATTAAGAATTTTGTCTTCCATCATTATGAAAGGCTACTCCTGCCTCGCATCACTCTTAATGGGTATACTTTGTCTTTATATATTACTTATGAGCTTGTCTTTCATCACAATTCCGGGCATAAATCCTATTCTTCAACCCTACTAAAAGGTATATATTTCATTCTTCTTTTTTTTATGTTAGCTGAGACGGCACGGGGAACTGAGGCCCTAATCAAGACCATTAATATGAATAAATATATAACCTAGCCTGAGCCAGGTACCCATTTAATCGACCAACCCCTCGGAGTGGATGAACAGCTGCGTTGACTGTGGACCGACTGCCGCAACCAGGATTCGAACCTATGCCGGCTCGACACTGGGCTAGGCCATGAATGCGTCACGGTCACGAACACTAATTGCTAAACCAGTCAATTAAAAACGAATGGGTATATCTAGTCTTCCCACAATCCTAATGAGCTATCGTCCACCACTAGAATGCCCAAATAACTAAAGATGACAATCAATATGATTAGTCAGTTCTCGGTTCGAAAAGAAAACATATCGTAATGTCAAACACACTGGCCATTTTCTTTCTCGCCCTGAGACGGGCACAATGGCCCTGTGATGGGCCGACCCAATACTCTCATCAAGTCCTAATTACACCCAAATTTCGCCTTGATGAAGGTGGAAATGAGGTAACGATGTATTGTGTGTGTGTGTGTGTGTCTGTGTGTTTAACTACCTCACGAGCCTCAGCCTGCGTCATAAGGACACAGCAAACACCCCCCCCCCCCCCCCTGGCGACCTCAAGCAGGACGCTCACCTTAATCCAGGAAGTGCTTCAACCTCCCTCCTTCCCTCTACCCTCCCTCCATCACAGTGCCCCGCGAGAGAGGGAAGAGAGAGAGAGGGGGGGAAGGAGGGGAGGAAACGAGCTTGACCGGATGCGGTTGGTCGGGAAAGAAAGAAAGGAAAAGAAAGGAGGGAGAGAGAGAGAGAGAGAGAGAGAGAGAGAGAGAGAGAGAGAGAGAGAGAGAGAGAGAGAGAGACTTTACTTCTAAAGAGCGACAAATAAAAAAAAATAAGGGAGAAAAGGAGGGAGCGTAACGAAGTCCAGTGAAGGGCGAGAGAATGGCAGTGGACCACTGCTGGGTGAAGGGGAGGACGTTTAGGGAGGAGGTGGAGGAGGAGGACGGGTTGTGGGTGTGGAGGCAGAAGCAACAATCAATAACCCTTCCCACCCACCCCCCCCCCCAAAAAAAAAAAAGAAAAACTCCCCTCTCACCACCACCACATCCTCCTCCTCCTACCACAACCGACGGGGTATGCAAAAGGGGGGAGAGAGAGAGAGAGAGAGAGAGAGAGAGAGAGAGAGAGAGAGAGAGAGAGAGAGAGAGAGAGAGAGAGAACCATAGAAAAGAGTAAGAGATAACGGTGGGAGATAAAAGCAAGGAAGATAACCTTAGTAGAGAGAGAGAGAGAGACCACACTCACCCATTACCACAACGTTGGCCACCGTTGTCTCTCTCTCTCTCTCTCTCTCTCTCTCTCTCTCTCTCTCTCTCTCTCTCTCTCTCTCTCATCGCTACCCCTACCTACCTGCATATTTGACATCTACACCTTTACAGCAGGGATTACCAAGGGAACTACTTGAAAACGAGCCACAGTCCACGGGCCAAACTAGCGCAATAAACCTTTACTGTACTCTCAGGGTAAACTATGAGCTCAGTCGGGTGTGTGTGTGTGTGTGTGTGTGTGTGTGTGTGTGTGTGTATGTCGTGTCACAAGTGATCCTGAGTCTTGCCAGGGCTGTGTGTGTGTGTGTGTGTGTGTGTGTGTGTGTGTGTGTGTGCTAGTATACGTTACTGATGCGTGAGGGAAGGGGAGGCAAGCTCTTAACTTTTGTTTTTACACTGGAGTCGATGGTCAGTCATGGAGTGGTTTGGGTGGGCGAGGGGCGTCCAGTGATCCTGTGCAGAGAACAGGTCGAGTGTCGGGTGGGTTGGCACAGGGAGGATCTACACACAGAAGGGCAATATGTCACGATGTGGCGAATGGTGTGGGAGGAGGAGGAGGAGGAAGGTCCTGTGTGGATGGTATGGGAGTTGGAGGAAGGTCTGTGTGGATGGTATGGGAGTTGGAGGAAGGTCCGTGTGGATGGTATGGGAGTAGGAGGAAGGTCCGTGTGGATGGTATGGGAGTAGGAGGAAGGTCCAAGTGAATGGTATGGAAGGAGGAGGAAGGTCCGTGTGGATGGTATGCGAGGAGGAGGAAGGTCCGTGTGGATGGTATGGGAGTAGGAGGAAGGTCCGTATGGATGGTATGCGAGGAGGAGGAAGGTCCGTGTGGATGGTATGGGAGTAGGAGGAAGGTTCGTGTGGATGGTATGGGAGCAGGAGCAAGGTCTGTGTGGATGGTATGGGAGTAGGAGGAAGGTCCGTGTGGACTCGCTATGCAGTTAAGAACTGAGGGCGTGTGTGAGTGTCCGTAGATGTTCCAAGGTGGAATTCATTTCTATAATGTCAATATTTTACCGAGCGGACTCCCGCGCTGCCTTCCATACCAGTCCTCGTATCACACGATCTTATATCAAACAAATTTTCAACTGAACACCTCTGTGTGTGTGGCGCCTGCAGTGGAGCACAGTTACTGGAGGCGAGATAAGAACATGTAGAAATATTGCTCGAGAAAAGTTATAAACATCGGCATTATTAAGTCCCAAGGCCATAGATATAATTTCATTCAAATTATGAGTCAAGTTTATGTTCCACGTTAGAGAATCTCGTCAAGTGGCCTAACTCAAATGAAAATCCACACTAAAGATATGGGTCTTTTAAGCCATTCAATCCTGCAGATAATGAAATAAAACTGTCTTAAGCCATTCGATTCTACTGTTAAAGGGGAACAACTGTCTTGAGCCATTCAATTCTAATGGTAATAGGGAACAACTGTCTTGATCTATTCAATTCTATTGATAATGGGGAATGACTAAGCCATTGAATTCTGTAGATAGTGAGAAACGTTTACCTTAAGCCATTCAATTCTGTAGAAGAGGAACAATTAACTGTCAAAGCCTTTTATTTCTGTAGATAAAGAGGAACAAATGTACGAAGAACAATATGATGTGGACTTGTCAAGGTACGACCACCGACGACGGACGGACGTAACGACGACCACGGACGGACGACGAAGGGACGTCACGACGACCACGGACGGACGACGGACGGACGTCACGACGACCACGGACGGACGTCACGACGACCACGGAGGAAAGGACGAAGAACGGACGTCACGACGACCAAGGACGACGAACGGACGCCATGACGACCACGGAAGGACGACAAACGGACGTCACGACGACCAAGGACGACGAACGGACACCACGACGACCACGAACGGACTCCACGACGACCACGGACGACGAGCGGACGAAGCGATTCCTAAATGTGCCGTCGTCGCCAAGCTACGCAGGCGACACAGTAATCTCGTCCTACACTTACCGTGCGTACTTGACCGGTCGACTTAACCACGACTTTTGTCGATCAGAAACTCGACCTGCCAACACTCGTGTGTATGATGACATGACTAACGGTAAAGCAACGAGGGTAAATGCTCTTCTTGTTCTTTGACCTATAGAAATCTACCATGGGACAAGAATATATTACGATCGAAAGGAAGGAGAGAGAGAGAGAGAGAGAGAGAGAGAGAGAGAGAGAGAGAGAGAGAGAGAGAGAGAGAGAGAGAGATACACAAATGCACAAACTCAAAGTCCATAGGAGGTTTGTCTGACCTTCGACACTACTTACAAAAAAATACATACATTCATACATAAGTATACTTACAATACACCCGGCTTAAGATCTCGTCGAACACCATCCCCCACATGGACTTACCTGTTAAGGAAAGAAGAGAAAAAACATTACACAAATGTATAATCACATACGTTATTCATAATGTACATAATGTGTATAGATTAATAGGACACCCATCCACCACCATCAGGGAAGGGTCAGATAAACTGACCTCATCACAGGCCATTAAATGTCTTTTGGGGGAAGGACAAGTTGTTCCCAATGGTACATTTTCTATGGTCCCTGGTAAGGTATCTTTAATGGTCTTCAATGACGTAATTTCAGTGGTTCCCAGTGACCTGCTTTTACTGGTTACCGAAGATCTAGTTTCACTGTGTTCCTAATGATCATTTTCAGTGGTTCCCAATGACCTAGTTTTAAGTGGTTCCTAATGACCCATTTTCAATGATTCCCAATGACCCATTTTCAGTGGTTCCTAATGACCCTTTTCAGTGATTACCAACGACCCATTTTCAGTAATTTCCAATGACCCATCTTCGATGAACAGCTAGGTTGACTTAATCCCCACTGCTGTGATCAGGATTCGAACCTAAACGAACCCTTAGGCATAACACAAGGTCAGACAATCACATCCGATTCAGAATATAACAAAATAAAGAAAATCTATGCTATTACTTTCACCATAGACATTATCCACAATGAGCATTAAACATTCCCATCCATGGAATCAGTCATTCAATCGTTAATAACACATTAATTATCATTATAATTATTCCCATCATAAACACGGTCGAAATGGTCAATCCGTTATCAAAGACGCTAACTGAAATGACACCCTTTAACAATAATCAATTACCATTCATTTCTATTGCCATCTTTCATTTCCGTCTTTTTATACATCGAGTAAAGACAACTTCTATTCGGTTCTCACCCACATACAAATTCCTTGGAATGTTTATATATAGATATATAAGCTAATTTTACTGACTAAACTCCAGATGATGATGAACAATCTAAACTTTCAGTAACCACCTAATTGTGTGTGTGTGTGTATTTTGGGGAAGGACTTGAGAGAACTTTCGTACGCTTTTGATTGGACAATCATAAAAACAAACTATCTTTAATTACCATGGATTACATCAGCCTATTTTAAGGCAGTAAATCGATAAACCATTAAATCAAATGATTTTAAACCTTATGGGAGTCGAGAGGCTGAGGTTAAGGTGGGATGGAGGGATGAGTGTGTTTCACACAACCACCCCATTCCCTACCTGCTGCACGTCATTTCAGTAATCAGCTTTAAAACGACGAGGTACATATCAACAGCTGGTCGACCCACTTGACCTGACTCATCTCCTGGTATAATACCAATCCAAGTGGGCGACGTTATCCCGTCAGTTCGGCCTTAAGCGACGCTTCGTTTATCCCAAGTGGAACTCTGGGGTGACGGACGACACAGTTAAGCGAACGGCATCTACCCAGCCATCCAGGCCCCTTTACGTAGTGGTGCATCTGGAAGGGATCTTACGATAACGTGAATCCCATAATACACGGTATAATAAGTTCGGAACACATCTGGAACGAGGATCAAGGCAATCAAAGAGTCCAACACACTGCAGAAGTTTTGGTTTATCTGGAAGGAGTTTTATGAGAGCCACCATACCCTGCACAAGTTTGGGGCGCATCTGGTACACATTTCCTCATCACTCCCGACTTCATCCCCTGCACAAGATAGAGATACATCTGGAACTGTCTACTGTTCTTTCCCGAGGGAAGGATGAACACCTGGGTTGGGTGTGAGCAAGAATGCCTTGGCCGCCTAGATTCAAACCCAAGCGGATCCGCCCCGCGCGGGACAGTGTTGACTGGTGGTCAGTAACGCTAAGCACTATACCACGGATACCCGTGTGTGTGTGTGTGTGTGTGTGTGTGTGTGTGTGTGTGTGTGTGTAATTACCTATCTATACTGTACGGGGAGGAAGGTTTACCCTCGTGGGTCACCGTATCTTGAATATATTCTTTCCTGTGTGTGTGTGTTTGTGTGTGTGTGTCCGTCCGTCCTTGGCTCGCGATTAGATGAAATAACAATCAGGCTAATACGATTCCAGGTACGATGAACGAGTGCGTTAAGCGTAACGTCATTGGGTTTATGTCTACAACACCCGGAGTAGTGCGAGTATGACGGTACACAGTCGGTGACGCGAGCGTCTGTTGAAGCGAAGTACGAATGATGAGGCAGGAGGTGGTGGTGGCGGTGTGGGTGGTGGGTCAGTGCGTCATTCGCGAGTAGTTACGCACGATGATCGACAAGCGGCCGACCCCGTCGGCTGTGCAGGAGGCGAGGGTCACCGATGACCTCTTTCTCCACCGCTGACACCACCAGCGCATTCAGGTCCCGCCCTCGTGTATCCATCCCCAACATCCACCCCCCCACTCGCCGCCCTCTGCCTTCATGACCTCGCGTGACCCCACGCGTTCCACCACCTCCACCTCCTCCTCCTCCTCCTCCTCAAGCAGAGCAGCAAAGGAGGGCATCACCCCCCCCCCCCCACACACACACACACACACACACACACACCATCTCTCAAGCACGCCATCACGTCTCGTTGTGGGTGGAGCATTTCGATCTCGCTGCACCTGTTGACCCCATCCTTCAGTACGACACACACACACACACACACACACAGCTTCACATATGCCAGCAGACACACTCCTGCGTTGGTCGGTAGCCAACCGTTCACCTACGTACACCAAGTTACCTCTTCAGAAGCGTCCGCAACCTCACTCCTGTTTTAAGTTCCTCAGATACTACCCTCAATAGGAAACTGCGGAGACGTGTGTAAATAAGGATCATTACACACGATTATTTTTTGGGGGGGTAATTTTATTCACCAGGTCACGACCAACTACTTAGGACTACAGAAACACATTAACACTCTTTATCAAATACTCTCGTACACTTTCATGACCACGTGAAGATAAATTCCTTCACATATGCAAAAAAAATGTTCAGGCAACCTGAATACTCCCACAGGCAGCTGCAGGATGGCTCTTGGCTAAGATTACACTCCACTCTGGATCTTTAATGGATGTACTGCATCTTGGGTGTCCACTTAGTACACTATTTGCCGCTCGCCCTCTCAAGTCTCTGCATCAACCCAGCACTGTTTATCCACACAAGTCAGTGTACCTCGAATTCTCTCGAGTGACTACGTACTCCATTTTACTTTGTACCCTTATGATTCCGTTCAGTATCGTGTAATCAAATTGGTACGTACATTACCGTGATTAATAACACATCTCCCTACCTTAAGCAAACCCCTTGGCACTTCATATCATCCATCTTCCTATAAAATGCATGATAAGCATGGATGTCTTTATGATCATCTATTCATCATCATCGCTCGGTACAGTACCTGTTTTTCCTCAACATCTCTGACATGATTTTCCATAGCCAGTTTCTGGTAAAGGTCCGTGAACACACGCGCGCTAAGATTGACACGCTTCGAGTCCCTCAATTCCCATCTCGAACGTAATTTCTCAAAGTGTTTTTCTGTTTAGCGTTCGCGACGCTCGTCCACGACCTGCGGTACCTGGCGTTAGACTGTCTAATAGGGTGGTTTTCAAGGGTTCCATTACACAGTTTCGGACGGTTCATTTGAAATGGTGTCCTGAAGCCTCTCCTACATTCTTTCGCCTTCATGTTCACATGACATCCCAACAGCTGCCCATCTCATCATACTCCTATCTATAAGTCTCTCTCTCTCTCGATAGCAGGCCTATCAATTACTACACAAGCCAATAATGCACGCTCGTTAGTTAACTAGCTTTGATATGTTCAGCTGCTGTCGCTTCGATGACCTAATTCCTACCGTTTATGATAACTAATAAACACAGTTAACGCGTTCATGTAGTCATGTTCCACAGATTCGAATGAAACGGTTCACTGGCTTCAAGTACGTTCGAAATCACAAAGCTCGAGAACCATGGTTCACTGAGGCGAGTTTGCGTTTCAGTCATTCAAACTGGCGTTGCAACACTTCAATTATTGGGTTCGAAAGGCTTTGTTACCCGAGCCAGCGTGGCTTCATCTGTACAAGGACTGATAGATAGTCCTACTCGTGTGGATTTTCATGAACGAGGCTACGAGCTCTTTTGCTCACCACTCGTTTCTATGTGGACTGCTCGAATAAAAAACGTTCCAGCTTTGCTCTGCATAACCCGGGCTACCTGACCCTTACGTTTCAAGAGTCTGCATGGCTCTCGAATCCTCGACTACTCCAGAGCTTAGCTTCTTATTACGACCTAGTAACCCAGATCCATATCTTTTTAATGGCTTTGCCTCAACTATCTGCATGGCTTCGTAACTATGATTGATATATATATATATATATATATATATATATATATATATATATATATATATATATATATATATATATATATATATATCTTCTTTCTTTCAAACTATTCGCCATTTCCCGCATTAGCGAGGTAGCGTTAAGAACAGATGACTGGGCCTTTGAGGGACTACCCTCACCTGGCCCAATTCTCTGTTCCTTCTTTTGGAAAAAAAAAAAAAAAAAAAAAAAAAAAAAACGAGAGGGGAGGATTTCCAGCCCCCCGCTCCCTCCCCTTTTAGTCGCCTTCTATATATATATATATATATATATATATATATATATATATATATATATATATATATATATATGACAGATATGAAAAGTCTGCACGGCTTAATGCTCCTGTGTTGATACGATTCCCTGACCTGGTTTTATATGGAATAGCGATCCTTAGTCTGCAATACCTTCCAAGCTGCTTTGACTACATATATTCAATACCTTTGTTCTAAACGATATTGAATCTGCTCCATTGACTCAGTGATTCGGGTGACACGTTTCGAATCCCTTACTATACCAATTCTAGTAATACGACGGGCAAGTAGCATTCGTTCGATCATATGTCTACAAACCTCTGGTTCCAAAGAATGAGCAAAATTGATGGCGAACATATCCGCTCCCGCCCTTAACTGAGAGAGATTTACCCTATATAACAATACTGACAGTACAGTGAAAAGGAGTAATTTCTGTTTTTTTTCAAATTATTCACACTCGTGTATCGAACAACGCGTCAAAGAGGCGTCGAAGCAACGGAACAGCTGACACAACAAGCAATACATGATGGAGTTCACGACACACACACACACACACACACACACACACACACACACACACGAGCGTGAGTTCTGGTGTCATTCTTCTGGGGTCACTCACACTCCACTGACCCTCCCTTTGCGCCACAGCGGGAGTTCCAGGTATCAAGAGACTAAACCCTCAACAAATTACAACTGACAGTCCTTACGGTTCCCATACCGGTACTGTGAGAGAGAGAGAGAGAGAGAGAGAGAGAGAGAGAGAGAGAGAGAGAGAGAGAGAGAGAGAGAGAGAGAGAGAGAGAGAGGCCCTTTAACGCGCGAAGCCATGAGCGTGTGTATCCCCCCCCCATTTCCCATCGGGGTTGTGCTGCCCTCTCAAAGCGTGAGAGTCCATTTAACTCTGCGTCTCCCTCGATCGTATAACACCCCCCCCCCCCCCCAAGTATGTGCTTTCTCCATGTCCGTACCTTCAGCGTGTGTCTCCCCCCCTTCAAGTGTGTGTGTGTGTCCAGTAGGTATGTCCCTACGTTTCCTCAACTGGTGGCCCTAGTGTGCGTAGCCTTAGCTGGTGTTTCTTCGAGTGTGGATCCGAAATTGGTGTCTCCTGAGTGTGCATGCCAATTTGGGATCTCGTAAGTATGCATCACAATTTAGGGGTCACATGAGCATGTATCCCAATTGGGGCCCCCCTGAGTGTGTATCCCAATTAGGGGTCTTGCAAGTGTGTACCACAATATGGGGTCTCATGATTGTGCATACAATTTAAGGCCTCCTGAGTGCGTATCCCAATTTGGGATCTCCTGAGCGTGTATCCCAATATGGGGCTCTCCCGAGTACGAATCCAGAATAAGAGTCTCCCAGCCACTCCCTGTATGTGTGTGTGTGTGTGTGTGTGGTGTAGGACCAATGCTTCTGAGCATCGCCCTAGCCCCTAGTCGCCCCGACCCACCTAAGCATGTAAGGCATCTCCCCCCAGCCTCTTAGCGTTATCACATGACTCGGGCATTATAGAGCAAATATCAGACGTGAGTGGAGGGAGGCAGTGTGTGTGTGTGTGTGTGTACGAGTTGGGCATGTTAGCCTAGTGTCTCCTGAGCATCAGTCCTCGACGATGCTACATCATCATGACTCGTGGATTCTAAAAGCAAATACTTGGCCTGGCATCTCCCTTTACCCTCGACCTGCTATCCCCCCAGCACACACACACACACACGCTGCTCTCTCTCTCTCTCTCTCTCTCTCTCTCTCTCTCTCTCTCTCTCTCTCTACTCTCGTCGCAAGTCTCGGGTGTTGGGGGAGGGAGTGCATCGTTCCCTCCTCCTCCTCCTCCTCCCGCTGTTCTCTGCCACTCGGGTTAACGACTCGCCGTTCCATCAGCACCTCCGTTTCGCGGTGTGTAACGTTACGTTCCTCCTGATTGTGGCGCATTCACGGGCCGCCGAGAGGAAGGGAGGCTTGGCACGTTGCTAAAAGCCCGCATGAGTACACTTTACAAGAACTTGACTATACCATTATGCGAGTTTTACCCACAGGTTAATATCAAAGCAGTTCTTTTAAAGGCATTTTTTCACCCCCAAGTTCATGGATATTATTCCTACGGAGCTGGCTGGCTGCAGTCGTCAATCGTTTACCAGTATAAGTTGCAGTAACTGCAGTGTACATCGGGCAAGAACGAACGAACTGCCACACACACACACAGACCATCCAACACCCTCTTTCTCGGCAATGGGGAATCACGCTCAAAACAATGACCACCTGATGGCAAGAGCGAGCGTCTCTGTACTGGCCAAGTGGCTTATCAAACACCGCGCACGACCAGTTAATACTCTCCCTGGAAACCCTCCTGTCCTACAGTGTGAACAAACCCACAACAATAACGAGGTGTCGAGAGAGTCAATGTGTCTTTATAGATAACTTTCATTTGGTTTCGAATACAAATGCCTTGTTTTTTTTGTTCTTTTTTTCAAGTACGTCTTAACGTTAGGATATTCAATTATGAACGGTCGAATTTTAATCTCCACTTGGAAATACTGCCTCTGTGGAATCGATCATATGAGCCACATTTAATGTATTTTAGACGAGGAAGGATTGCTAGTTATCAATTGTCATTACTCTTTCTCGATTTTACCCATTTCAAGTTTTTGCAATAAATATTTACCAAAGGAACATTTTATGCTTTTAACAGAGACTCACTGTATATATACACATGACATGCATATCATTCTTTCACTACTGTATTGGCTCTAATGACGTTACATTTAATCACCAAAACGTAAGGCAATAAAACCAAAGGCGTTAAACTCTGGGGATTCTCTTCCTATTATGACTGTTGATATATATATATATATATATATACATATAGCATTAATGAGGTGGCTTTAATTAGGACATTCAGTTGCCTGTGCCATCTCGGTTCGATAAAAAAAAAAAATACATCTTTTAACCCATCCGATGTTTGGGTGAAGTATACGACGTCTTTGAAAAAGGAGGAAGACAGTAACATATTGCTTTCTCCAACTTGCCTTATCAAGAAATCAAAAACCAACCGCTCGTCTCTACACTCCTCAGTTTACAGAGGGAATAAAATTCACTCGTCTTCTCTCGTCCTTAAAAGGAACGAGCGCTTTGTGGTCTGGGAGACGCGAGCCAACAACATTACCATCTTTGAGGTTCTGCAATAACGCAAGATCCCATTGTGGGTGATCATAAACCCGGAAGTAAAATTCGCGTCGGACGCAGTTCTCCCTTTTTATATCGAGCGCTAAAAATTCATAAATTGAAAAAAAAAAAATTATCTAAAATCAAAAAACTACGAAATTTGTTACGAGAAACTTGGTCACAGGATCCACAAGGGGGGGTGCCGCCCCCCTCGGTGCTGTGGCTCATCCGGGGGACCACAATGCTATTCCACACTCAGAGAACGATTACAAGTCTCTCCAACATTAATCTTTACTGATTAAATTCATCCGCATTTGAATTTTGGAGCTGGAGAAAAAGTCTTGCGTTAGATCGAATGGAGACAACAACATGGGAGGCGACGTAGCTTTAAGTTCACCTCTATCACTAGAATTATTACTCAATAAAACACGAACATGCTGGTGAAAAAAGAGCAGCCAATGTCTTCTTCAACCGCAGGGCAGTGCAGGACCTGCAATGCACCAATGAGAACTGAAGTCTCCTTGTCATGGGGAAGGAGGAGGAGGAGGAACGTGAAGTAATCCTCCGTTATTTCTGGAGTGGTTCATTCCTTCCCCGCTCCTTGTAATTATCTGATAACCCAGGTCTCATGCTGTTGGATAAGCTCTCTATTCCTCTGGAGCTCCAGTCCCCAGTCACTACTCATCGTACTATCGATTACACACACACACACACACACACACACACACAGAAACACACACACATACACACACAGACACACATACATTGCCTCTCGGGTCAAGAAGCCAGTACACAAAGAGTAAATTACCAGTTCTCTCTTCTGTGTCGACTTCTTACCCCCATATAATGCAATGCAAGTCAAAGGTAGTATAACTATCATACGATCTAGTCCATCTATAACTTTTAACGGCGGGTATTAGAGAGAAACATTTGTTGTTAACCAACCACAACCCCAGTGCGTCCAGTTAACACACATTCATTAATTACCTTCGTCCCGTAATCACACATTCATTAATTACCTTCGTCCAGTTATTACACATTTATTAATTACATTCGTCGAGTTATTACACATTTATTAATTATCTCCGTCCAGTTATTACACATTTATTAATTACTTTCGTCCAGTTATTACACATTCATTAATTACCTTCTTCCAGTTATTACACATTCATTAATTACCTTCGTCCAGTTATTACACATTCATTAATTACCTTCGTCCAGTTATCACACATTCATTAAATACCTTCGTCCAGTTATTACACATTCATTAATTACCTTCGTCCAGTTATTAGACATTAATTACCTTTGTCATCCAAAAACAAATGACGTACCCTGATATCAACTCACCACAGTCGCTCCTTCCTCCACGTATTCTCAGAAGCACAAATCAAAATGACTTTCCCCAAAAATAGTCATTTCTCTCTCGTAAACACATTATCATTCGCTACGAGTCTCTTGCCTCTCGCATGCAGAGGGCGTCTGGTCTCCACCTTTACCAAATTCTATGCCTCCATAACATTTTTTGCTTCCAGATGTAATCGTATTCTCTCACACCTGAGCTTTTTTTTGGGAGGGGGGGCTACCTGCTTCTCTCTCTTCCTTTCTTTAAATGCATTTAACGGTCATATCCATTTCACACACTATGCGTACAGCTCACCTCTCTTTCTTTCATGAAGTTTTTCTCGATCTCTTATTTTATTTGTTCCCTAGTCTTACTTGGTCGTTGGGTACATTTTCCCCCCTAACATACTCCACAGTCTTCAGAAAATGCTAGGACTAAATCCCACGTCATCTGCGACGCTCATACATCAAGATAAACTAGTCCAATCTACGCTGCTTTGAAAGGCTGGAAGAAGAAAAAAAAAAAAATAGCCAAACCTTCATCCCAGCTCAACCTCAATACCTCCCACCCACCACTACATGAATTCTTAGTGACATATATCCTCCTCCTCCTCCTCCTCCTCCTCCTTCCCACACCCAGCCCTCCCACAAATACAATCTTCCCTCCCACAAATACAATCTTCCCTCCCACAAATACAATCTTCCCTCCCACAAATTCTATTCACTGGGAGACATCTCCCCCCACAAAAAAAAAAGCCAGTGTCCAACCACCCCATCAATAATTCCTCATATCTCTCCTCACCATCAACCTATCTATGCTCAACCCCCAACTCATCTCTCTCTCTCTCTCTCTCTCTCTCTCTCTCTCTCTCTCTCTCTCTCTCTCTCTCTCCTACACACGTCTTCTCGTCCTTCCCATCCACAAACCCTCTTTCTCCCCTCCCCCTCACCTCATACACACACACACACAGAGAAACTCTTTCTCCCCCGTATTGTCCATATTTTCCCCTTCTACTCTCTCTCATATTCCTCTACACTCCTCCCTTAAACTCACCTCCAATCATACAAATCCTCCCTTAAACTCACCTCCAATCATATAAATCCTCTCCTTGCTCCCACACCTCCCTTTCACCTAACCCCTAACCCCTCGCTTTCCTCCCCACTCCACCTCCCCTTCCGACGACCTACGAGCAGAGCCTCTCTCTCTCCAACCCACCACACCCTGCCGTCTTCCCACACCGCCTCCGTACCCACAGCGAGTACCTTACCCCACAATGCCCACTGGTCCGTACCGCACAGTTCAGTCCACAGACTTGCCGCCTTCGTCTAACCACCACCTCTTAAATCTTACGTGGTGTCTGAGGGGGGCCAATGTGCGCACTCGAGCGGAAACTCGATAACCTTTTCTTTTCTGGGCTCTCTAAGTCTCTCTCTCTCTCTCTCTCTCTCTCTCTCTCTCTCTCTGGCCACGAACCCCAGAGCGATATCGCCCAGACACGAGGAACTACGAAACCCAGCAGTTCGCCAACACTCTTGGGTATATTACGATCGGGTTTTCCGAAAGTTACCATGAAACGAAGATGACGAATGATGGTGATGATGATGACGAATGATGATGATGATGATGATGGTGATGATGATGATGATGACGAATGATGATGATGATGATGATGGTGATGATGATGATGATGACGAATGATGATGATGATGATGACGAATGATGATGATGACGATGATGGTGATGATGATGATGATGATGACGAATGATGATGACGAATGATGATGATGATGATGATGAATGATGATGATGATGATGATGAATGATGATGATGATGATGACGATGATGATGATGATGATGACGAATGATGATGATGACGATGACGAATGATGATGATGATGACGAATGATGATGATGATGATGATGAATGATGATGATGATGATGATGAATGATGATGATGATGATGACGAATGATGATGATGATGATGACGAATGATGATGATGACGATGACGAATGATGATGATGATGATGACGAATGATGATGATGATGAAGATGAAAATGATAAGTCCGTGGTGGTCATGATCACGGGATGATTAATGGAGTCTGCGTCTTTTGCTTACACCGTGGGCCAGTCTACCACCCGTGTATCCCCACCCCACTTTATCTAACCGCTCAAAGCCAGCAGCGCAGCCTAATAAACCAGCAACGGTGTTCATCCGTCTTTAACGCATGCATACACACACACACACACACACACACACACACACACACACACCAGCACCCACTGGTTCCTCGCATTTTCTTGTCGTCAGGCGATGGAAACCACTGAAGGAGCGGTACCAAAAACCACTGAGGACAAGAGCTGTGTACCTTCAGCCACTGGGTACAACCACCGAGGAAAAATAAACAAAAGAATTCAACAGGTGTATTTCCAAGGTAATGTTATCCACTCTGACCAACCCTACTGTGCCTATTTCTGAAGGTCAACTCCAGCCCGAGCTGTACTGAGAGGACGCGAACCTGACCACTGCAAAGACAAACTGTGGGTGTGACGTTAGCCTGGTGTCCTTTTGGTCAGATGTGGTCGAGGGCGTTTCGATTCTACGATCCTTGCCAACGGTGGCCCCGGCGTGCGTCCGGTCGCAATCTGTAGCGAGAGCATCGCACTGCTCAAGAGCCAAATTTGGCTAGGTTTGTGTTGGCTATACTCGTAGCATCCCCTTGGTTCATAAGTGGTGGAGAGCAACTCTCTATTCAGTCTCTCACTTTCCCTCATTCCATTCTTTTCACCCGCTACACCTTTTCCTCACTCGCTCTTTCTCCCAACTCCCTCAACCTATATTCCCTCACCATTAACACCTCTTTCCCCACTTTCTCCTCATGATGTAATCCAATCCCATCTTCTACACCCTCAAAATCTCTCTCTCTTTCTCCCGTCTCCTCATCTTCTTCACCATCCTAAAACTCTTCTCCTCCTGCTCCTCCAATCTTGTTCACCCCCATCTTCAATCCTCCAAAACCTCTCTTCTTCCTCTTCTCATCTCCTCTGTCCCATCTCAGCATCCACACACCTCCTCTCCTCCTATCATCATCCCCTGCCCAGCAACTGTCTCCTCCCAAAACTCTCTTCCTCCTCCTACCATTCCACCTACCGACTACATCTTCTTTCCCCTTCCCCCCTACCGACCTACCTACCTATCAACTACACATTCTCCTCTACTTCCTCGTCTCCTTCTCTAGTTTATCTGACCCACTCCTCTACGAATTTTATCACAAAAACTCCAAAAACGTATTTTTGAAAATTTCAAGAGAGAGAGAAAGCTGATCTGATATCATTTTACCAGAATTTGATTCTTCTTTAAACTTTAAGAAATTGTCTATATTCTTTAAACCTTTGAGAGACTTCCTCTATCCCCCCCAAAAAAGGTTTAGTTCCACATCAAAATACAAACTTTTCAGGACCCCAATATAAAAAGAAATGGAAATATGATTTCGGCTCTCGATTTTTTCAATACTTTCTGTAAAAAAAAAAAAGGAGGGGGGGGGGGGGGGAATATATGAAAAATTAAAGGTTATGTTGCTGCAAAACATCGTTAACTTTACAAAATATCTGACAAGCCAGATTAGAGCAAGAAGCCATAAAACTTGGGGCGAGGGACGAGGCAAACAGAGGCTACGCAGTTCCCTGTCATTTCTCATGTCCGTCAGCACCTACAGTGGTGGTGTATACGATGAAGAAGACGATGACGATGATGATGATGATAAAACACACAACTTGCAAATAACACACAGAAATATTTGCTTGTCCTGAAGTTTATCATATCTTTTGATCTCCAGTTGATATGGATTCTACCGAGGCGAGAGAGAATAGTGTACACAAGTCTACGTGAATATCACTCCCTGTTTCACATACCAATAGCTCATCACACCCCTATCCACGCCCAAGAACCATTGGTCCGCTCTGCAGCTTAACCGTACTTCAGTCATCCCTTGGCCTACGCTGTGGGTCATTGCATGACGCCCTGTGTTCCCAAGTTGCTACTGAACCTTGGAGACCTGTTTCTATCCCATTGCGACGGCGACCTGGGTCATCTGTGACCCGCGTTGACCTCGGGGGTCACGTTCCTTGACGCATGTACCTCACATAACACAAACGAGCTGGTAACTACATTATATAAAACTACATTTGAACACTGTAAAGTAACCTCGGCTACTTTAAAATGCCTTTGAATATCGAATTACCAAAGAAGACACTTCGTCTAGCATTAATCACACAAGCAAAAAAATGAATATGTATAAAACACACGGGAGAGATTTTGTGATGATCAGCGAGTGACGTTGCTGGAGTTCAACCCTCGTGGCGTACATAACTGCTCCTCCTTTAAGGCAAGCCTGGTCGAGACGCTGGGCCGTGTGGCGGCAAGTCATGGCCCCTCGTGACCAGCGGTGTTAGTAGACCCAAAGATCGCTGTACCCGCAAGCTTCTGGGTGAATGACATCCTCGCCCCTCGTATATCACATACAGTTCCCCCCCGCTATTGGACAGGACTACACCCGCTATTCGACAGGAGTCCCATGGGGTGATAAACAACAATAATAATAACAATAATAACTCGTTTATACTTCCTCAGCGAACTTCTCGTATCCATTTTCCTCATAATGATTACAAAAAGCAAACACTTTTTTCTTCTATAAACAGGTGTCCATTTCTCATGATCTCTAGAGGGGAAACAAAGCTGGCCTTTACCCACGTGCATTTGGCGTCTCTTGTCAAATTGACTTGTCAATCAGGGATGCGGGAGGCGGTGCTGAACGAGCCTGCATGCCAAGTTTCCTTCATCTCTTGATACGGTCATCGTCCCCGGCCGAATCAAAATCTACCTCAAACTCGTCCACGCTGACATGTTCTTAGTGCACATTTATGTTATCATCATCTCTTTTCAAGTACTCTACAGATAAAACTCTTTCGATAACAATCCTAGTTATAGATCTTTGTTGCGTAAACTACATTCGTTCAATTTTCTCTTCAAAGGTAATCACACTGTAATGATGAAAACAAATTAGGATATTATCCTTCTACATCTGTGATCTCAGGATTACATTAACAGACATAGTAACATGTACATTAACACACTATCTCGCAGGACAAAACACTGCATTTTCCACTCTGCTGAAGTCATCTATAAACATAAGATCAAATCTGTTCCTGAATGGTCTTCGTTAATTACATTTACCTCTCGTGAGCTCCTAACCCGAGGGAAAATAACGTATGAACATACGGTATCCGAACAGACGGACAGACGATCGGCAGCTTTAAGATCCTCAAGCGGACGATAGCAACTCCACAAAGGAGGACTTGAACATCCTCGAAAGAACAATAGACGAACTGACATGGGACTGATAAAGGTGGCTGGCTGATCACTGACCAAACACTGCATGAACGACTATATCCAACTGGAATATATCACCCACAAATCTCTATTAGAAGCTTCCACGAACACACACGACTTTTGTACCTTTCCCACAATGATTAACTTACGTGAACACTGACCCACTACTAGGCTGATGGGGGATATTATCATTTCCCCCCACTCGATAATCACAGCTCAAAAGGTGTCATCTTTTAAGACTCGCTGTGAGTGAACTCAGGGTCGTACCTTAGCCGCCAAGACTCGACGCCACAGAAGTGCCTTCCCAAGTCAACATTCATTCCCGGGAGATTCATCTGTAACAGAACCATAACAGCGTCGTGGAAAGTAACGCCAGTGTCACACGTGCGGTGACCAAAGGACCCCGTTACTTCTAAGGTTCATGAAGGGAGAGGGAAGAGACGTTCTCTACCCACGTAAAGACGACAGTGACCAGGGTACTAGCGGTCTGACCCCAAAATCCGTGCTCCGTCTTATGATACAGGCATTAGCACGTCCGATGACGTCCACTACATGACTCGTCCAAACGCTAAAAGCTAACTAAGCCAACGTCTGCTACATGACTCACCCAGACGCTACATGCATGCTAAGCCAACGTCCGATACATGACTCACCCAGACGCTACATGCATGCTAAGCCAACGTCTGCTACATGACTCACCCAGACGCTACATGCTAACTAAGCCAACGTCCGCTACATGACTCACCCAGACGCTACATGCTAACTAAGCCAAAGTCCGCTACATGACTAGTCCAAACGCTACAAGCTAACTAAGCCAACGTCTGCTACATGACTCACCCAGACGCTACATGCATGCTAAGCCAACGTCCGCTACATGACTCTCCCAGACGCTACAAGCTAACTAAGCCAGCGCATATTTAGCCATAACTATTTTATGATACATAATGGTGGTAATAAACAACCGAAGGGGGTGGTTTCTGACAGGGGCTGCTAGTTTGAGAGCCGGTCCTGTTTCGTGCTCTCGTGGCGTATATTCCCGCTCGACGTCGAAGCCAAGTTTGAGTGGTAAAAACATCTGATGTCAAGGTTACACTCGAGAACTCTATCTTCAAGAATTCCCTACTCCAAAATGATAATAATAACTAACTGAAGTAAGTTACAAGTACACGCTCTTGACTTTTTCTCTCTATGTACCTGTCTAAGCGTTGACACATACACACAAACACACACACGAGATCCCTTAATATAGTCAACATTAACCTAACGAACACTTCGCCACACATTCTCTTCAAGAGGACAGAACCCCTACACTTTCCCCGGCGCTGTGTGCGCGCGCGGGGAGCCGACTCGAAATGGCCTGGACGAGGGTGCTGCCCCTCTCTACCTACTGCGCCTCAAAGCCAGACCCATCAAATCGAAAATCCATAAATTCATGTAACGCCCGAA
Organism: Panulirus ornatus; assembly: GCF_036320965.1. Classification (NCBI taxonomy): domain Eukaryota; kingdom Metazoa; phylum Arthropoda; class Malacostraca; order Decapoda; family Palinuridae; genus Panulirus; species Panulirus ornatus. The sequence goes on from NC_092229.1 coordinate 10,549,707, forward strand.
ATCGTCGACTTGGAAAGAATCACACAGGAGGAAATTCTACCACGTATTCCTTCAGGTGCAAGTGGTCAAAAAAGAGAGAAAAAAACGAGAGGCAATGTGGGGGAGGGAGGTGGTGGAGGTCAGGTCGGATATACGGTGGAGGTGGGTGACAATGGTCAACTCAAAGAGGCATAGAGGACGACAGGAAAAAAAAAATCCAGGCCAGAGATCGTAAAGGAAGTTGTGGAAGGCGAAGATGCCCAGAGAGAGGTCATGGGGGAGGCTGGTAGAGAGATGGCTGTTGAAGTCTTGGGTTGAGGGTAATGGATTAGAATGGGAGGGGAGGGGTGTCAAAGGGCCTGAGAGGTAAAAGGAGAACGTGACTCAAGTTCATGAGGGGAGGGAGGGCGTGTGCATGCAAGCAAGCCTTTGGTCCTACTGAAACGCTTGGCGTATGGTTAGTCCCAGTTCGGTCCTGGAGATGGCTAATGGTGTAGAGGCGACACAAACATCCCCCAAAAAAGGAAGATCACGGAGAGGTGGAACTACCATTTTCACAAGGGGTTTAATTAGAGACATAATCCACAACATACTGAGAGTTGGTAAGGGAACGAGCCACATATGCCAGAGGTGTGACTAGGTGTTGAGCAACAGGTCCGGAGGAAAAGTAAATGAGAAAAGCAAACCTCGTTTTCTTTTTTTCAAAGAAATGTCGGAGAGAGAGATCTTATCTATCTTGCCCCAAAGTGTTTATTACCCACCGTTAGCGGCCATAAGAAAGCGGACACTGCCACCGAACATCAGACATCATATGGCGACGGCTTTAGCTACGATCCACGACACCCGTCTGCTGCTGAGGCCACTGTGTTCACGGTGCTAGAGACACGACTACTGTCGTCGCCGTGGTTAATGCGAGTCTCAGTTGCTCCGTAGGTCATAACACACAAGAGAGAGAGAGACAGCAGCGCCAAAGGGGTCCGCCGGGGGTCACGTCAGGCATCGGGGCAAACACCACGCGTGATGGTGACGGGGCTGATGCGATCACTCGAGGAGACAAGACAATCCCACTGACTCCCTGACAGAGCACGATGTCCGACCGTCCCTCAGGCCAGAGATTGGACGAGCCTCCAGAGCACCAAAGGGAAAGGGGGGAGAGAGAGAGACAGACAGAGAGGACCAGGGGTAGTATTATGAAAGCTTTTACCTTACCCTACGTATACCGTATATCGACACCTCGATTATTATTTTTTTTTTTTTGGAGGTCTGTCTCTTTACCACCACGGCTCACTCCAAGACCAAGCTGATCTAACCGCTATTCTGCAGCAGGAAGGAAGTTTTGAGGCAATAACCTACTACAACTTGAAAGATTGTGAACACTTGGTAACAGTTGCTTAGCGTAGTTTTGATGTCCTTTACAGGGAATTCATAACAACATCTGCTGGTTTTGAGTTAAGCTTAGGACCCTGGATGTTCATATATCCTTTATCTATACACATGACACCTTTTGATCTTCTTCGCCTCGTCTATATCTGTCATCTATATTGACTTCATCTCTTCCTATCCTCTCAATCGTTCAGAAATTCTTCGTGATTTCGTATTTGATGTTTGCCTTTCAGTAAACCTCTTTGAAAAAGAATTTTCCCCTACAGTCTTTTAGCTATATACGACCGAATTCCCTCGCCGTCTGTAGATAGGTTACATTTCTTGATGCAGAGCTTTCATTTATCATCATAATTGTTCCCAATGTAATTATCATCATTATCACTCAGCCTTGTTTAGTTTGCTCTTAAAACTAATCGAAGCTACCTTTCCACACACACTCATCAAAACGCGTCTCGCCATTTGTATACTATCCTTAGCACCGCATTCTTTTCCCCTGACACATGGAGACCCCGGGGCAGGAGTACCGTTGGCTCGTCTCTTCAAAAAAAAAAAAAAATGTATCACGAACTCCAAACACGTGATACAGCAAGCCACTTGAACCCTCTCTCTCTCTCTCTCTCTCTCTCTCCCTCCCTCGGAGCCACATCCCCACCTTATGGTATTACCCTCTCACAGAGGCCCTAAGACTTGCTTGCAAGTAGCCGCCAGTGTGTGCTTCACCGATTTAACCCATCTACGAGCCTTTGACTGTGCAAACTTGACAGCGATTGCCTCTTTACAGTCTAAGCGAACTGTTTCCAGGCGCAATATAGGAAAAATGCGGTTCAGCGACACTGCATTGTGTGTTCTCATTCCGGTGTGAGCTCTGCCACACCTTCCACTACAAAAAACCATGCTTACGTTCGTTTAATGCTGCAGTTCATGGCATTGTCTTTCGAGACTACGAATCGGTTGGACCCCCTGACACTAGCTAGCTATATACGTGCATCAAAACAACATCAATAAAGTCAAGTGATAAGGGACAGGAATAAACAAGTGTATGAATTAGGTACGAAAGACCATCTGTACTACCACAAGACTGCCACTGTCTGGCCCAAGTATGGTTCGGACCCACCGTGGCCCCCGTCCGTCACCACGCAGACCACCTCACCCACTACTGCTACTGCTGTTGCTGCTGCTTCTTTTCACAATCAAGCCTCAACTTCGAAGACCACCATCGCTTACCTGTCGTAGCCACAGAGACTGGAGGAGCTTAAGCAATGTGCGTGAATGTACTACATGTGTATGTGTATTACTAATACCCAACTTCACTGTAACATTATAAGTTCCTTTACTAATAAAGTGATCATCCTCATAAGTTTCAAGAAATACAGAGCAAAACAACGTTTACGAGAAAAGTCGCACCGGTGTAGTGAAACTCTGGATGTGGCAAGATCCGAGATGTCTTCTGACACCCTTAAGTTCAAGATCCAGAGATCACCATCCACACCAAAAGAACCTGAAACTTAGTCTCAACAAGGCGTTCGTGAGCTGTGTCAGCCCTTACCGAACCTAGACACTCCAGCAGCCCAATATGTCCTGCTGAAATGTCACACCAAATCCATTTGCGCATTTCCCCCAGCCCATCACCGTCATAAGTGCGTGATTATCATGGTCAAATACCACTGCGCCCGTCTTAGCTTAAGAGGCGCTGTTGACACTACGACCCGAGCGCCCTGTGATCGACCCTCCTCCTCCTCCCCCATGAAAGACACTGCGCGCCACACACTGTAGAAGAGATGCATCAATCCCGAGCTGGCTGACTGACTGACTGGCTGGGCTGGGCCCACCTTGCCTTGTGTGCGAGACCCAACTTGGTCGACGTCGCCACCTCCTGCATTAGGATGTGCCAGCAATTCTCCCGGTCCCTTAATAAGGGCACCTGACTGGAGGATACCCCTGCCGGAGGCACGCAAGAGGATAATGATGTTTGCTGACGAATCCACGTGGACGACGGTCATGACGCCGATATATATATATATATATATATATATATATATATATATATATATATATATTTCATACTATTTGCCATTTCCCGCGTAAGCAATGCAGCGTCAAGAACAGAGGACAGAGCCTTTGACGGAATATTCTCACTTGGCCCCCTTCTCTGTTCCTTCTTTTAAAAATCAAAAACGAGAGGGGAGGATTTCCAGTGCCCCCGCTCCCTCCCCTTTTAGCCGCCTTCTACGACAATCACCGCCCAAAAAGAGGGGCGTATTCTACACTTCTTTTCCTCAAGTTAAACTTCCCATTGGCAAAGACGTAAATATTCCGAAACTATACAGTTTTATTATACGAACTACATTGCAGACCCAATCCGTATATCTTACTACACCGCAGACCCAATCCGTATATCTTACTACATTGCAGACCCAATCCGTATATCTTCCAACACTACAGACCCAATCCGTATATCTTACTACACAGCAGACCCAATCCGTATATCTTCCTACACTACAGACCCAATCCGTATACCTTCCTACACTAAAGACCCAATCCGTACATCTTACTACACTGCAGACCCAATCCGTACATCTTACTACACTACAGACCCAATCCGTAAATCTTATCACGAAATTCCAGACACTATACCTCACTTGTGACCAGCCTTTCCTGATAGCCACTGTACCACACAATATGTAATCGTGATAAACATGAGCTTTCTATGAGCAGGAAAGAAAAAAAATTAAGATGGCATCGTATCCCTTCTTCTCCATTCCTAGCAAGACACTTGAAGCTTCATCATCATGCCATTGCGGTAGGAAGACTCAACACTGACCTATGACAAGTCGATAGTTTGATTAATGAATGTGATCAAAGACTCTTTGCTTCTTGACGACATGCACTCCACGTAGTGGAGCTTCCTCCTCACACGCAAGACATCTCCCCCTTTGATATATATGATCTCCCTCAGTATATAGCCGCCACCGTCTTCGCTCCCTACATACTACCTCTCAGTAAGAGACAATGTTCATCTAACGCTGAAGAACCACCTGGCGTAAAGCAACTCCCATTTTCTTTTTTGTTTTTTATTAAGACTTTTATATATATATAATCAAGGGGTAAAACAAAAGGGCTCTTTTAGGTGGAATATCATATCTAGCAACAGTTTAGAGTATCATCTTTTGTAATTAGAGAGAGAGAGAGAGAGAGAGAGAGAGAGAGAGAGAGAGAGAGAGAGAGAGAGAGAGGTCGCGCGTCTCACCAAACCACCCTAACCTCTCTCTCTCTCTCTCTCTCTCTCTCTCTCTCTCTCTCTCTCTCTCTCTCTCTCTCTCTCTCTCTAACAGCCATCCTAAACACCACAGTACCATAAACTACATGAGGTAAATACACCATCCTTCAATACATCATATAAAGCCTGATCAACCAGGGCAGCGACCCAACCTTCGAAGCCATTTCACAAGAGGGGGAGTGGGAAGCTGAGGAGGAGGAAGGAAGTGAAGAATAAAAACAGCAAGTGTCCAGCTGATCAAAGAGGAACCGAAACGAATCTCTGAACCCATACAGCAAGACGGTGGGACCCATGAGCAATACTTCGCAACCCGAAAGCACAATGGTTCGACCTTACTTTTAAAGCACAACGGTTCGACCTTACTTTTAAAGCACAACGGTTCGACCTTACTTTTAAAGCACAACGGTTCGACCTTACTTTTAAAGCACAACGGTTCGACCTTACTTTTAAAGCACAACGGTTCGACCTTACTTTTAAAGCACAACGGTTCGACCTTACTTTTAAAGCACAACGGTTCGACCTTACTTTTAAAGCACAATGGTTCGATCCCTGAGCATGGAGGTCCGACCCCTGCTTGAACACGGCAGCACCACCCATTCGTATCACGTCCTATATACTGACTTTTGACCTGACCAATACGGATCACGTCAGGTTAAAGGACAGTCTATACAAAAAAAAGAATAATACTCCTACCATCGTGCTCTGGCGATCAGAGTCACCTAAAGACCTAGAAACTGATCCACAAATTCTGTTAGTGTTTCGTCCCTTCGAGTCGAGCTGCCTCATCCTAGGTAAACAAGAAATGTTTGCCGAAGCCACATCTCTCTCTCTATCTCTCTCTCTCTCTCTCTCTCTCTCTCTCTCTCTCTCTCTCTCTCTCTCTGAAGAAAAAAGGAATCATTCTGAAAACGCTCCAGTGACCCACTGCTACAGGTGCTATGAAGCATGTTCTGCGATTCGATTCTGGAACCCCAACTTACTTTTCTTTTTTTTTTTTCCCTGTTAACGACAGTAAAAAAGCCGTTTAGATGACTTAAGCTTTAGCCTTAAACACATTCTACCCGAGGGATAAGCACACGGAAAGCCTGTGAACTCCGCATTCGCTTTATATTGAAGTAATCGTCTCGGCGGTAAATCTGGCTGGGCGGCGAACCAAATAACATAACGGAGCTTCAGTTATACGCCATCTCCCGACAGAAAACGAGGCACCAATCACCCACACGGCCCCCCCGGTGAGGACTGTGTTATATATATATATGTATAAAGTTCTACCTTCCAGCAGGAGCACGCCGTCAGGAGACGTCCCTCTCCCTAAATGTCCCGCGTCCGTCATGAGAATTCCGATCACCCTAATGAGGACATTCCTTCACCAACGTTCCAGCCCTATTTACTAACAAAGACGAGCTCTCTCTCTCTCTCTCTCTCTCTCTCTCTCTCTCTCTCTCTCTCTCTCTCTCTCTCTCGTAACTATTACAGAAGTGCAGTGCGTGTCAATCAGCCCAGCACCAAAACCACAGACGTAAAAAAAAAAAAAAAGGAAATCATTGAGGATGAAGTCATTAAACCAACCTTCCTAGTTAGAGGAAGCTCTCCCATCATACTTACCTCTCCACATTAAGCTCTTGCATCAGATGGAAGGGCAACTAGATACAACGAGTTAAACCATCAGCTATAACACCATTGTCTATACGAAGCTCTTGTATCAGATATGGCATGTGTTGTCATCATGCAAAAGCTTTTGCATCAGATACAGAACCATTTAGGTACACGAAGCTAATGGTTGTAGGAAGCAAATCCATCAGCTGTAGCAACATTCTGTACAGTAAGTCATCACCATAAGACATAACCCGTAGAAGGACTTAAGTCTAATGCATGCTATGCTAACACAAGGCTTGGATCCCCTCCCCCCACCGAGCATTCGTAAACGCTACCAGCCAACGGAGCCACCCTCCATGCTTCGAAGTAGGCCGCCTCCCACACCCTCCTCTGGGCCCTTCACCACTCGACCATCAATTTCATTTAGGAACCAATTCCTTGATCTGATTGGCTGTCCAAATCCATTTACGCGAGCCGATTGGCTCTTGGGGAATGCCCAACCGTTAAGCTTCTCTCCTGGTAAAGCCATAAAAGTTACAAAATTAAAAGGTGTAAAGAAAATGTTACAATGTTTACAGAACGGGGAATCTCTGTCCGCAATACTATTTTCAAAGGCCATACATGACTAAGGTATATTGTGGGTACATGCATATGACGCTCTCGTGGTGATATCATCGTACATCTGTTCAGATGAGACTAGCGTCTCTGGTGGTGAGAGCACCATCAAGCAACCCGCCTCAGTGAGCCTCGGGCTATCTTCCTGGCAGCCACTTCGTTTTAAAAAATTTCGCTTCAGGGTGTTGTAATTCTTCCCCCTGCGCTGCAAGAATTGATGGTTGGCCCTTAACTTTCTCAGGAGAAATCCCGAATTCTTGCCTGGGAGCAATAATAAAATGTGGTAACACGTGATATTTCTAGGGGCATTGGGCGGTCAGAACGCAGGATCAGGTGGCTGCTTGCTTCTTACAACACATCATCAAGGTCTCGCCTCATTCAGACCAAGAACCTATGGACCTAAGACATGGACCTAGAGTACTCCAGGAATCTTGCCAATTCCACGCTCAAATGTCTGTAGACAATGTCGTTGTTGTGAGACCAAACCCGTGCACAATCACCCGTATCACACTTGAACAGGTAGACAACACAGGTCTTCTTTGATCTAGCAGGGGCCTCGTTAAGACTGTCCTTCATAACCAGAGACACATGATGTCCTCTGGATATGAAAATCAATACACAAATTGATCCTGGCCGCTGGATAATTAGGTCAGCAATTTCGTTTCGCAATATCTTACCTAAGTTTTGTCATACAAGTTAGTGATATGGTGTTATAATAATACAATCTGTAAGTACTTCCTCCGCAATTACTCCTAGGAGTAGGTACATAAGTACGTGTTCATTTATTCACTTGCTTAATGATTTCACCATCAATATCGGTAGTACAATATCGGCAGTACTTTATCCATCGTTGTTCAGTCTACACCAAGAGTTAAGTAAGAGTAACACAGATCTCAACGAACAATGTGCCTGCATGAAAGTGCACTTAAAAGCCATATGGACAGAGACCAGGGGACTACTCTCACACGACAGCAGCTCGTCTCGAGCACGGCAGCGGCCTCAACAAATAGCAAAGAACATAAGGAGTCTTTATCCCTCCCTAACAACCAGCAAACGAGTTAAAACAGAAGCCCAATTTGAAATCTCTTCCAACCATCAAAGAGCACGGCGGAGCAGCTCCCACATCGCTGACACGCGAGATCCGACGACCCAAACACACTGACTCCAGTTTCTTCTCTCAGTCATGGAGTTCACAGCTGCTCCTACGATTTTAGTTTTCCTCTCTTTGCATATAACATATTAAGTGATTTCAAGATGATCCTGAATTCAGTTTGAGTAGTCTAATGATACCCTAAGAAGGGCGAAAGCTCACTCTGTCAGTTCTGAAAATACAGTGGAAAATGACGCTCGTGAATTTATTTTTCCAGTTTCCTCAAGGACAACAAAGAGTTCAGATTTCTGTTACCTTTGCTTTCCTTATCCTGCCTCCAGCCAATCTATCATCCAGGGAACTGTTAGTAATCTACACATGAACAAACGTGAAAAATTTTGCAGAGCACTGATTAACTTCAATGTTTACTGAACATAAACAATTACTGAATAAACATTTCAGAAAAAAGGCTCGACATGATGAATAGCTTAAAACATTCGTCAATCACATTTACGACCGATTCACTCCAACAGTTATATGGGAAAGGAGACCAGTATAATAATACCTACCACAGCTGCCAAAGTGGTCTATATACCAAGTGGTCTTTGGGACAGCCTATTCCATCAGCTACTGATGGTTCGCGAACCCATGGGATAATTCAGCGAGTCACAGGTGCTCGTAAGACTGTCGCAGGTGCTTGCAAGATTTGTCGCAGGCGCTGGCAAGATTGTCGTAGATGCTTGCCAGTCCAAGCTCAATTGTATAATCTGCATCACCTTGACAACACACACACACATGGACGAAATAATGAGTGATTAAATCTCGATGGCTTTCCAGACATGAAGATTCCTTAATCCTCTGAACACAATGGTGCGATCTGCGAGGACGACGGTACGACCTTTTGGCGAGATGATGACCTCCTGGTCTCTAACCGGACTCTGGAGGGTCGGGTCAAGGTCAAAATGACACGCCGCTATACCCACTGGTCGTACCGTCGTGCTCAGAGGTCGTTCTGTCGTGCTCAAGGATCGTACTTCCATTCTTAAGGGCATGTAACCTTCGAGTTCAAGGGTCGAGCCCTCGTTGTTTCACGGTCGAACGTTCGAACTCAAGGGACACGACCACTTGTTGTTCAAAGGTCGACACTGTCGTGCAACTTGGGTGTCGCAACAGCGTACACAAGGGTCGGACCCTTGCGTTCAAGAAGTTCCAACACCAACGAGCATCCAGCAGGGAGGCCCGACGAGGCTCCAGCAGGAGAGAACCCGGCTATATCGTGACAAGCAGCTAAATGAGAGTCATGTTAAGACGGCAAGTGGCACGGCCAATGTAGGAGTTGCCTGAGCCCCACTCTGCTGCAGCCAGTGAAACCATCCTCGTCCAGGGCTTCTCTAGGCAAGAAACTCGCACGACTTCCAAGAAATGCTGCTCTCTCTCTCTCTCTCTCTCTCTCTCTCTCTCTCTCTCTCTCTCTCTCTCTCTCTCTCTCCTTCCTCTTCAGGATCTGGAAACCTATAAATCGTTATCCAGCGACTAACCGTGATTTCCTATTGTTCAACGAATCAATCATACGGGAAGAAGAAGAAGAATGGGCTGGCCCATCGGAAGACCTAGTGCTGGAGGAGGAGGAGGAGGAGGAGGGGGGGAGAATGTGGAGGACTTCGCGTGGAGGAGGAAGGCCCGAAACGCGAATGAAAAAAAAATGCCGTCAAAGAAATGCTTAGAATGCCACATCCAGAAATAAGCAGTGTCTACCTCGACTCGTATTACGACAGTCATAATTTTACGGCACAGTTCTGAAAGCGATGTCACGTTCTCTACGTTCGACGGGTGAGTTTTCGGGCATGAGGTAGGCTACGTGGACTACCTGCCGTCAAATAGGCTACGAGAGGTCACCCCTAGCATGAGAGAAGACTACCATCATCCCCCACTGGCATGAGAGAAAATGCCATTAGGCCCCC
>NC_092229.1:10562107-10577107 GCF_036320965.1 Panulirus ornatus
AACGGGTTCTCGGTTCTCCGACTTTCTAATTGACGTTCTCTGCTCATCGTATTACAAGTTCCCAAGGAAAAAAAAAAATAAATGTCGCTGTTAGAACGATACGAAGGGCGAGACATCGAGGACACTCAGCTAACATTTATAGCGATAAAGTCTTAAAAACAACAACCAAAAAATCTACATATTCAACACCGAAATGGCGTCCACATCTCCCAACATAACATGGCACAGCTTGGCCTCACCCATTATGGGGCGAGGGTAACGGCCCCTCCAGTATATACAATACACAAATCATTCGTTTTCCTCAAACTCTGCAGCGCAACGGGACAAGCCTCGCTCGCCTGTTGCAAGCAGGCGCCGCCTCATATATCCACAGGCTGTCATAACTAAAAGTCGAAATACACATTACGGTCTATAATAACAGTCCAATCAAGAAATAAATTACAGGACGTTAAACATTCAGAGGTGAATAATTACAGTGCTTTATGTATATATGAATGTATGTTGTATATGATGGGGGTATGGGAATTGTATACACAAAGACTGTAGTTTCAAATTCAATTAAGAATAGACTTTGTTCTTCAGTGGAAGAACAGACTCGTTTACAATGGCTGTACGGTCTACTGTTTACAATCGCCGCACGGTCTATTGTTTACAATGGCTATACACGGTCTACTGTTTACGAAGGAAACACAGACTACAGCTCACACTGTATACAGAGTACTGTTTACCATGAAAGTACAGCCTACGGGTTACAGGGGAGTTACAGACAAGAGTTCAGAGTTGGATCACAGACTACAGCTTACAGAGGACGCACAGACTTACGTTTGCAGTGGAAGCATAAACTATTCTTACATTGAACACGACGGTACGACCGATGAATGCGATAGTACGACACCAGCTTGAGTACGACTTTGGTTTGAATGATGGGCTTTTAGAGGTTAGGTCTCAGGCCATGCCCTGAAACATCTTGCTCAAGGGTCGTACCGTCTTACTCAAGGGCCGTACCGTCTTATTCGAGGGCCGTACCGTCTTACTCAAGGGCCGTACCGTCTTATTCGAGGGGCCGTACCGTCTTACTCAAGGGCCGTACCGTCTTACTCAAGGGCCGTACCGTCTTACTCAAGGGCCGTATCGTCTTACTCAAGGGCCGTACCCTATTACTCAAGGGCCGTACCCTCATACTCGTGTCGTACCGTCTTGCTCAAGCATCGTACCGTCGCTCGCAAGGATCACACCGTCCTGCTCCTGAAGATCAATTATACTTTCTCAAACGTCAACAGATCACGGGAGGGACGAGTAGACGAATCGGGTTACCAAATCAAATTCAAGCGTCACACAGCAAAATGCACACCCACACACACCCGCTCTGACCAGCATGACCTACACGTCCTGGGAAAGAAGGCAATATTTGTATGCGACTCCCAATTCCGGCCTACGACTGACGTTCATCCCTTGGCTAGCATCACCTAAGCCTTGTCCATGCCATAGCAAGATGGGATGGTAAAAGAGGCGATTAAGCTAAACTGAACAAATTAAATGACTGACCGACTAACTAATCGAATAAGTAAATAACTGGAGGAAGAAATAACGAACAAATTGACTGACTGACCGACTAACTCGCTAACTGACTGACCGACTAACCAACCGACTGACTGACGGACTAACCAACCGACTGACTGACGGACTAACCAACCGACTGACTGACCGACGGACTAACCAACCCACTGACTGACCGACGGACTAACCAACCCACTGACTGACCGACGGACTAACCAACCCACTGACTGACCGACGGACTAACCAACCCACTGACTGACCGACGGACTAACCGACCCACTGACTGACCGACGGACTAACCAACCCACTGACTGACCGACGGACTAACCAACCCACTGACTGACCGACGGACTAACCAACCCACTGACTGACCGACGGACTAACCAACCCACTGACTGACCGACGGACTAACCAACCCACTGACTGACCGATGGACTAACCAACCCACTGACTGACCGACGGACTAACCAACCCACTGACTGACCGACGGACTAACCAACCCACTGACTGACCGACTAACCAACCCACTGACTGATCGACTAACCAACCCACTGACTGACCGACTAACCAACCCACTGACTGACCGACTAACCAACCCACTGACTGACCGACTAACCAACCCACTGACTGATCGACTAACCAACCGACTGACTGACCGACTAACCAACCCACTGACTGACCGACTAACCAACCCACTGACTGACCGACTAAGAGCTACCACTCACGAGGAACTGGTCCCTTCAGCGTTGAGGATCTAAGGTCTCGAAGGTCTCCACACGTCAATACCACCACCACCACCACCACCGCCGCTCCTGCATCACGACCGTGTTCACCTGCACACGTTCCCTCCGTCAGATCATATATGGAGGTGAGGGTCCGTCATTGCGCCCCCGAGGAAGTAAACAGAGTTATAAACTTCTGCATCGCGAGCCAGGGTGGAGGGGCGGGCGGGCGAGCGAGCGAGTGGAACAAGCGAAAGCATAAAAGAGCAATCGCAATCTCTCTCTCTCTCTCTCTCTCTCTCTCTCTCTCTCTCTCTCTCTCTCTCTCTCTCTCTCTCCAGAGGGCTCGCCAGGCTCCACATGCAGCGGACACTTCCGGATCCTAAGTTTACGGTGCTGCTTCGGGGCGGACCAGATCAATAGTTCCACAAATGTATCGCGTTGCTCTCGATAACGACCGGCCTAACTACCAAACGCGAGGCCGATGCAATTCTCGCCTCTTCGTCAGCTGGGGGTAGAGGTCATTCTCCAGCCGTGTTTAACCTTCACTCGTATGACTTGTTTGCCAAGTTGGCGATCGTTCCGAGAGTAATTGTACATACCGATATTCATGACCAAAATTCCACAATATGACATCGATGTGCCACCAAAAGATATTAGTCAGTTGAGTATAATCATCCCAGGCTGTTACTTCGGATCTCCATCTAGGGAATGGTGCCGCCCAAGGCTGCGCTACTTTCAGTAGCAGGGAAACGTGAACTCCCTTGGAGTGAGTGGCTTGACTAGACTGTGTACTTCCAGTGAAACAGCCTCGCCAAAGGTGACTTTTCACTCGCGGGCGTAACCCAGAGCAAGCGGTATGTCTAGAATATAAATAATATATATATATATATATATATATATATATATATATATATATATATATATATATATATATATATATATATATATATATATTGTATGTTCATGTACTATACTACGGCTGGAAAGTACAGTGTCAAAGTGTAATGAATCAATTACAAAGTTAATGAACCGTATTCGAATTTCCTTTCCGTTTTCTACCATTTCGCAATTACAGTTCGTATCTAATCGCCACTCCTGCACTACAAGACGAGTGACACCGCCAAGTCTGCTCACAATATCGTCGTCAAAAATCACAGACGAAGAGGGATGGGCTATTTCGATCATACAACCCTTCATCTCCCCACTGTAATCTGCATTACTGCGATCACTAAAGACTCGCTCTTTGTTGCTACAGTGAGGAAAAATATGGTGTATCGGCAACATAAAAAGTCTCCACATCTATGGAGCCAGACATTTGAAAAAAAAAAATTGAAACCAATTAACCAAAAAATCATTTAAAAGAGAAAGGGAGATAATTAGGGAAATAATCTTTTACCCCCGTCGAAGTTGAGGAGCAATTAGGGGAACTTGCAAATTGCTTCCCCCCCCTCTCTCTCTCTCTCTCTCTCTCTCCCCGAAACGTCCGTCCACGGCTTAAAATAACCCTGGGAGTCGTGCTGGACGGAGTTGGTCTAATCCGCCCTGGGACTCTGCAAGGGGAGCCCTCCCTCCTCAGGTGGCAATCATGTATGATACAACAGGTGACCAACTTGATCAAGAAGACTCTCGTTTTCTTTCTTTTTCCATCCCCGATGGATCCTTGTGGCTTCATGGCAATGGTTCCTTCAGGTACGTACGTGACTCTTGGTTGCTTCAGGTGTGTGACTGTCGTTCCTTCAGGAGTGCGTCTGTCGTTCCTTCAGGAGTGCGATTGTCGTTCCTTCAGGTGTGTGACTGTCGTTCCTTCAGGTGTGTGACTGTCGTTCCTTCAGGAGAGGGACTGTCGTTCCTTCAGGTGTGTGACTGTCGTTCCTTCAGGAGTGTGACTGTCGTTCCTTCAGGAGTGCGTCTGTCGTTCCTTCAGGAGTGCGATTGTCGTTCCTTCAGGTGTGTGACTGTCGTTCCTTCAGGAGTGTGACTGTCGTTCCTTCAGGAGTGTCACTGACTTTCCTTCAGGGGTGTGACTGTCATTGCTTCAGGTGTGCGACTCATTGCTTCAGGTACGTGACTATGGTTGCCTCAAGTACAACCATGGTTGCTGCTTCAGGTAGGTGACTGGTCACTTGACGTAGGTGACTAAGGTGCAGATCATTTTCTTAGGAGATGGGCGACATTCGAGGAAGATCCTGAGAAACTTGTGCCTTCTTTGCTTTCTCTCCAAGACTGAATTCGAGAAGGATTCTTTGGGATGTGTGATGTGCGGCTTTGGAGGTGGTTTCTGTGAAACACGGTGGTTTCTATTTGATGCGAGTCGGAGGAGGTTTCTGTGAGATGTGAGTCTCGGGTGGTTTCTGCGAGATACGAGGCTTAAGGAAGAAAGTTCCTTAGAGACGTTACAATCATAGAAGACTTGAGAGATGGTCACCCATAGTGGGAGAGGTTACTTCCTTTGGGGCCAACTTGTTTTCCATCTACCTCAACTCTGGACAATTCAGATCCAGTCCTGGCCCTAGATGGAGCGTCTGGCAATTGCGTAACCTCTGTTGGCGTCGAGAAAATACGCACGCGAACGCCATGGTCGAGTCGAAGATTTTCCATCCACAATCATAAATGTGAAAAATTATAGAGCCACTCCAACTCCACCACCACCTAAGCCAAATCGTAAAACATACTTGCAATCAATCACTGTCAGCTGGTAAAAAAAATATATATATATATACTTCGCCATGAACGATGCTAAATCGTCGACCAAACCAGTCATTAGCCACGCTATAAAACGTCGACCAAACCAGTCATCAACTATGCTAAATCGTCAATAGCAAAGCCATCAACCACGGTAATCTGCTGATCACCCATGCCGTCAACTATGATAAATTGATCATCATCAGTCAAGCCCTCAACTACAGTAAAAAAAAAAAAAAATTGACCGGTCGTTCCTGCCATCAATTACGCTAAATTGTTGATCATTCCTGCCATCAATTACCCTAAATTGTTGATCATTACTTCCATGAAATACTGTTAATTGTTGACCCAGTCTGTCATCAGCTAAACATACCAACTAATTAATCCAATTACCAATTACAGTGGATTCTTAATTCGAGGCAAGAATACAGTAAACAGTTCATTATTTCCACCATCAAGTATACTGAAGTGTCACAGGCTGTCTATCTATCAATCTATCTCCTCATATTTTCCCTCATTCCCTCATCCATCACCTGAAATAAATCATACAAAGGAATACATAGGAATTCAAACAACAGCAGACCGGTGGACGTACACTTTCGAGATCTGTCTGCGATAGCAGAAACTCACAGGACACTGTGGTATAAGATGGAAGGCATCCAGACAACCTAGAGAGAATCAAACAATAACTTTCATACGTGGCTAAGGAGGAGCAAAAGATGGAAGTCGTGGATCTCGAGCGAAATACTGATCAAGTCTATCCTTAAACGTATCTACAGTTCTGCTTTCAACTACCCTTAACTGGCAAATCATTCCATATGCTAAGAATCCTGTTGACGAAAATGTACTTCGCCTCAATGCGAGGTAAAACGCTATCCCACCAGTTTGTTGCCATCACTCTGAGTGACATTAGACGATGAGAAATAGTCTTCAGTACCTATAATTGTATTACAAAACCTCTAGTTTGTAAACATCAGACGAACAGAAATAGGAGTCTCAAGTACCTTTACCTGTATTAGACCACCTCTTAACCTTCTCTTTTCTTACCTAAACAGATTCAAGTCCTTTTTGTCAGCTATCATAACAGATTCAAGTCCTTTTTGTCGGCTATCATAACAGATTCAAGTCCTTTTTTGTCAGCTATCATAACAGATTTAAGTCCTTTTTGTCGGCTATCATGACAGATTCAAGTCCTTTTTGTCGGCTATCATAACAGATTCAAGCCCCTTTTGTCGGCTATCATAACAGATTCAAGCCCCTTTTGTCGGCTGTCATAAGATTTGGTACTCAGTCCCGGAATGATATCGGTAGCTCGACAAACGCTCTCCATACTGTTTATGTCCTTATTCTAGGTTGGGTGACCAAAACTCAGTATTCGAGGTTGGGACGAACCAATGAATTCTGAAGAGTAAGGATGACTTCTCTGGCCATAAATTCAAAAGTCTTCAGCTTTTAGGGTTAATTTCTTGCAGTAAGTTCCTCTCTCTCTTATCAATGAAACTGGAGTGGGGACATGGGTTGAGTCTTTGATCGTAAATACAGGTGCAAAAAAAAGGTCGTGCAAAATTTTGGCATGGCTTCTTTGTCTTGGCCAAAGTCAAATTTTCCGAAATTAATGGACCAGATGACTGGGTAATAGCCCTCTCCTGCTTCTATCATGACTGTAAAACTCCTTAGGGTTTCTTTGGCGAGTTTCAGCAATAGAAGCTTCATATTGACGTTAATTTTGTCATATACCTCTCAACTTCTCTATGCAAATTTACAGAACTTACTCAAGTTGGTTATTGGCCTCCAAGTCTCTAACGAGTTACTTTCTTTGACAACTGGGCACATTTTTGAATACACCATTCCACCAACTCTGCTTCGTTTTTAAAAATAGATCGTCTTTTACCATGGGCACGTATGTTCCCTCTACTGCTTTGAAAGTTTCACAGAAGCTTTTCCAAGTTACGTTCATGTGTCATTAATCATTCCTGACATCTGTTACACTGCTACAAATGGAGCCAGAGAGAAAACACTTCTTGTCAATCAATACGATCAGTCGTTAATCATTCCTGTCACTCACGATGACCTAAGAGTAATCAACCCTATTATTCACTCTGATCAATCATGTATCATCAATGGTATCTACTATGATCAATTACCAATCAACCCTGCCATCCACAAATATGAATTATTAATCGTCCCTGTCATCCACTCCGATGAATCATTAATCATATTTGCAGTCCACTACGATCAGTCATTAATCATCCTTGCACTCCATTATGGTCAATCACCTCACCTCCAGATTATAATCACTTGGTAATCCTTCCTGCCACCCAGAACGATCAATAATAGATCAATGTGCCACCAATTAGGTAGGTACGCCAAATTGGTAATCAAGCTTGCTTTTACCTTCGATTAATTGTCAATCAAACTTGCTTTCCCCTATAATTATCCTGCCAACAGTTACGACCATTTATTATCAAATAATGTCTAACAACGTCATTAGGTACCAGGTAGCCACCGACCAGTGGGGTAACCACCACTGGGTATCGAGTACCATCGGTGACAGTGGCTTTCGTTTCCCCTCCCTTGCCTCAGGAAGCTGCCTTTTTCTTTTTGGCTCATCCACACGTAGGTTAACGGCGTTCACAGACGCACACACAATCCATCCATCTCACACACAACAATCACCAACACGTAACTCGTTACTTAGCTCTAATAGATTTTCCTGCGGTGAGCACTCGTTGCTTAGCTCTAATAGATTTTCCTGCGGTGAGCACTTCGCGCAAGCCTTCCTTTCAGGCAACATCTCGTCCGAAGTACCCATAAGTAAGCAAAGAACACAATTCCCATCTCCCCCCTCCCCACACACACACACACACACACACAACGCACTAAGCCCAATACTTAACCCATGCCGCTTCCCAACTGCCCACAACTGGCTTGCCACTCACCCGCCACTTATAATCTAACTTCACCAACTTCATCAAAATACCTATTAGGTTACGTGATGGTCTATTCCTCCAGTCCTACGATTAATAATCCTTCCATTTATAAGGTAATCCTTCTTCCTACACCATCATCTGAAGGATCTATTCTTCATCTTCGAGCGCGACGGTACAATCCTCTTTGAACAAGACGGTACGGCCCTTGAACACCACGGTATGACCCTTAAGCACAACGAAATATCCTTCGACCTTGACCTGTATGGCTGATGAGGTCAAAAGACAGTCCATCATACCCAAGGGTCGTGCCGTCGGGCTCAAGGTTCACACCGTTGTGTTCAAGTTTCGAATAGTCGTATTCCAGGTTCAAAACGTTGTCCCCAAGGTTCCAAACGTTGTCCCCAAAGTTCCAAACGTTGTCCCCAAGGTTTCAAACGTTGTTCACCAAGGTTCCAAACGTTGTCCACCAAGGTTCCAAACGTTGTCCCCAAAGTTCCAAACGTTGTCCACCAAGGTTCCAAACGTTGTCCACCAAGGTTCCAAACGTTGTCCACCAAAGTTCCAAACGTTGTCCACCAAGGTTCCAAACGTTGTCCACCAAGGTTCCAAACGTTGTCCACCAAGGTTCCAAACGTTGTCCATCAAGGTTCCAAACCGTCTTACTGAGTCAAGGTCTGAACCTTCTTCGTACTTAAGGTCAGAACCGTCGTTCCCTAAAGTTCGAAGAGTCGTCCTCAAAGTTCGAACCGTCTCACTCGAGGGTTCAACATCCCCTAACCCAAAAATTTAAGTCCCTGTCATCGATTCCTCTACACGTAACGGCAGTAAAATAGAATCAGCGATCATTCACAGAAAACCCAAGCGCCATTTGAATCGTGTACCCCCAAAAAAGATGCCCCCCCCCCAAAAAAAAAAGACTTTTATACTCTCGAAAAGACGAGGTTTTTCTTATACACTCACTTAATGGATCCATGGATAGACTATCCTCGAAAACCCATGAAGAGACGTGGAAACGCTCATGAAGGACATGCACGGAAGCAGGGGCTGAAGGGGAG
This sequence comes from Panulirus ornatus, assembly GCF_036320965.1. Taxonomy (NCBI): domain Eukaryota; kingdom Metazoa; phylum Arthropoda; class Malacostraca; order Decapoda; family Palinuridae; genus Panulirus; species Panulirus ornatus. The sequence continues at coordinate 10,571,057 of NC_092229.1, forward strand.
GAACCTGGAATGCAGTAGTAACGGAGAGCACGCACGCACACACACACACACACACACACACACACACACACGGGGCAGTCAGGAATTCTATATATAGATCTGTATTTGAGGAATTCAGGGCTGCATGAAAATATAATGCTCATAAATCATTCCCTCAACCAAGACCTCCAATTCACTCACCTCTCATACACACGCACACCAAACACGCACGTGCAGACAAAAAGATATACACTTCCTCATAACACACACACACACACACAGTAGACTGGTGTAGCGCAGAATTTATTACCCAACTCCAATAATCGACCTTCGCAGCTAACCTTCTGAACTATAGCACTTTGTTTAATGTACCACCCCGCTTCCGTCAACAAACCCCCACGATTGAGCACGAAGGGACGACCACCCTTGAGCATGACCGCATGACCCCTTCACCTCCAAAGCGCCATCGTTGAGCGCGACGCTGCTACCCTTCAGCACGAGAGTAAAGGGCCCTTGAGCACGACGGCGCGGCCCTTAAGCACAACGGGGACGACCCTTGGGGTATGATGGCTATTTTGACCTTTTACCCCGACCCTTAAGGGATAAAGGTCAAGACACTCGAATGACCTCTCCAAACACCCACTCCTCGACTGATGGAACTACACACATCCTCGTCTCTCTCTCTCTCTCTCTCTCTCTCTCTCTCTCTCTCTCTCTCTCTCTCTCTCTCTCCCGCACACAAGACCCTCCAGCAGCATTTTCTCGCCGTCAAGGAAGCGTAAACCAACCATTCCCAACGACCACTTCACAAATTTTCGGTCTCGCGAATCTCTCCCGATCTCTCTCTCTCTCTCTCTCTCTCTCTCTCTCTCTCTCTCTCTCTCTCTCTCTCACTCCCAGCATGTCCGCTCTTACGACTTGTATCCAACCCTTTGATAAAAAGAGACGTTGGGACGCTCAATTTCCTTTTAGCCCGCGACGCGTAAGCACAACACGAAGATATATAATAATAGAGACTAGAAAAACCTCTGTACCTTGAAATGTAGAGTAACAACCCTCCACGTGTCGAGTGATATATCCGAGCTATATATCCACACATCTACTAGTTCCTATATCTTGAGAGATCCATCTGATCTATATATCCACACATCTACTAGTTCCTATATCTTGAGAGATCCATCTGATCTATATATCCACACATCTTTAGTTCCTATATCTTGATAGATCTATCTGATCTATTTATCCACACATCTTTAGTTCCTATATCTTGAGAGATCTATCTGATCTATATATCCACACATCTTTAGTTCCTATATCTTGAGAGATCTATCTGATCTATATATCCACATCTTTAGTTCCTATATCTTGAGAGATCTGATTTATATATCCACATATCTATTAGTCCCTATATCTTGAGAGATCTATCTGATCTATATATCCACATCTTTAGTTCCTATATCTTGAGAGATCTGATTTATATATCCACATATCTTGAGTTCCTATGCCTTAAACTTTGAATTCAATCCACTTTCTCCTCCTCCACCAGTGCCACCGCTGCAATTCAATCCACTACTCCCTGGCCAATCATCTTCTCAGCCCAGCTACGATGCAAAGATCAGATATCATACCACTCTATTCAACATGACGCAGAGTGAGTGCATTCAAAATATACAGGTGGCCCGTGAAATGCAACGACTCCTGCAAATATCTCGTATATTCTATGAATACCAAATGTTTATACATTGACACTACTGCTACGACTACTACTACTACTACTACTACTACTTATAATAATACTAAATCATTATTATCATCACTCGAGTTCAACGGAGGCATCTGCAGCCAAGGACTGAAATTATATATATGTCAACGGTAGTTAAATAAAAATACTCAAATACTTGGGTGAAAGGGTGTATACCAAGATCTCTTGACGAGAGATATCCACTTCCCTTTGGATACAGAATCCACAAGAATACCACAGCACCTAGTAGCAGAAGTAGTAGTAGTAGTAGTAGTAGTAGCAACAGTAGTAGTAGTAGTACAGTAGTAGTAGTAGCAACAGTAGTAGTAGTAGTAGTAGTAGTAGCAACAGTAGTAGTAGTAGTAGTAGTAGTAGAAATAATAGTAGTAGTAGAAATAGTAGTAGTAGCAGCAGTAGTAGTAGTAGTTGTAGCAGCACCACCCCTAGGTGGGAGTGGCCGTGACGCCTGGGATGGCCCTATGTTGAAAACTGCTGGTGGAGAAGATAATACTAGACGTCGGCAAGCCCTTCTACGGGAACAAGAGTGTCTTATCTGGTGATGATCTTAAAAGCCAGAAAATACTGGTGGAGGAGGAGGAGGAGGAGGAGCAGCAGCAGGGACGTAGGGGGAGGAGGTGGAGGTGCTGGCTGGCTGCGCGACGAGATCTGACGAGCAGCAGATCATACCGTCATACTTGCATCGCTTGATGATGATGAGGAGGAGGAGGAGGAGGCAACTGTCTCGTACATCTCCTCAAACCTCGACGCGACCAACGCGATAAGATAATCTCGTCACGAAATGCTTCCAAAACTCCATGATTCAAGTAGAAACACCTTCAAAAATCGTCCGTAGTTCGCCACCGCAGATTACAAAAAAGATTACCAATGACTACAATTACCAAGGAACACCAACAAACGCTAGAAACAACACAGAGAATAAAAAAGACGTATTTGGGTGGATACCTACAACCTCTGATCACACGCTGTAACGAATGACGATCCACGTCAAATGGACGCAGGCGCTCAGATCAGCGAGACTCTTAACCTAAGTTATGGGCTAGACCACAACGTAGCATAAACCCACAGTTATCGCTTCTAACATTCGTGGAAACCACAGCTCACGGACGAGTAGATATATATATATATATATATATATATATATATATATATATATATATATATATATATAGAGAGAGAGAGAGAGAGAGAGAGAGAGAGAGAGAGAATCAGTAGGCTTTGAATCACAACCGTATCCAAGAAGCGACGATGACACGAGAATCGCAGCTTCTTAGAAAATGAGGAACCACTGGGGAATCTGGAGGAATCGGAATCACTCTGCCAACAGAGAATCAGAATCGAAGTAGAATCAGACGAGGAACAAGTCGAACCATATTTTAGCGACCCTCTGTCCCTCACCATCTCTCTCTCTCTCTCTCTCTCTCTCTCCCCTTAATACGATCAGGAGACACCGCCACCTTTTCCCCTCCCTGATCGCAGAGAACACCAGTTCCTAATCTCACGAGAGGGGCTTCATCTCCACACCCTGATCCTCACCTTTGGCCACAGTATGTCAAGAATGGGTTCTCCCCGCCAGTAGAGAGGAGCTCCTCTCACCTTCCTCAGATCTCCTACTTCTTTCGGAAGGATTTTTACGGTTTGATGGCTTCGCTGAGATCCTCTTCGCGCCCCGCTCCTCCTACTCTGTCTTCCTTTCCTCCTCACCGCCCAAGGATCATTGATTATAGACCGCCCCCCGCCATACCAATGATCACAGACCTGGAGATTATATAGGTTAAAAACGGAAGGGGGAGGAGAGGTGGCTATTGATTATTATGCTGCTGATATTTGGCCGTGCGAGAAGGGTGTGGGCGCCCCAGTTGGCTGCAGGATACGTCCGTCTCTCTCTCTTGGTGTCTGCTGTCGTGACTGTCGCTGGGTTATGGAGAGAGAGAGAGAGAGAGAGAGAGAGAGAGAGAGAGAGAGAGAGAGAGAGAGAGAGAGAGAGAGAGAGATTGACGCGGATGATTAGGGATTGAGCAAAGTAGATGAAGCTTGTTTGGTGGGATTTGGGTACAGACTGGAAGTGATGGACGACAGGTGAAGTGACGTACGACTGGGTGAAATGACGTACGACTGAGGCAAGTGACGTACGACTGGGGGAAGTGATGTACGACGGGGATAAGGGACGTGCAACTGGGTAAAGGGACGTGCGACTGGGTGAAGTGAGGTCAGTCGTACCAGCTAGGTCAGACAAGTGATGGCTGCCCGACTTACTTAACCTGTAGCCGGATCTTTCACAAGCTCACATTCCTCTCCAAGCAGAAGGGAAATGAGGACGAGTTCGTGAATAAATGAAAAATCTTTTTTTTCTTAGTACACGAGTATAAATGAAAATAGAGCGAGTGATGAATGGGGGAGGAGAAAAAAATAAGAAACGTCTGGGAAGGTTTGATTTCGGGAACTTGAGAAGGCTGTAAAGTTAATTCAAAAGATCATTCGAGACCAGATGCACAACTGGGTGCACTTTGTACACTAACATGACAACAAACGCATGCGATCCTTTGGTATCCCTTGGATTCTTTGTTTGGGCAAAACAAAACTATAAGATCCGTCTATATCAGCATGGAAATCCGTGTTTCCCCTTAACACACCAGACGTGGGTCGGGATGCGTGTATGTGGGTGACCCGAGAGGTTTTATGTACCTAATCCACACCATGGAACAGACGAGAGAGAGATAATTAGACGGAATACGTAATATGTTGATATTATATACCTTATCTCTTGAACCATATATATATATATATATATATATATATATATATATATATATATATATATATATATATATATATACATATATATATATATATATATATATATATATATAATCTACTATGTTACCCGAGATGACAGAAGCAACTGAATGCCCTAATCAAGGCCTTCTTACTAACACTATATATACACACACTCAAGCCTCAGCTAAGTACTTACCCAGTTTATCGGGCAGCCCCTCAGAGGAGGACGAAGAGCTAGGTCGACTGCTGCGACCATAATGCGGATGACAATACTTCAAGACGAATGAAGCTAATCTAGCAGCAGTCTTTTATTACTGACTTCATGTACGATCAACACCGAAGACCAACTCTCCATCTTCGCCACCTTCTTTTGTCCTCCTGTGCCCTCAGTGTCGGAATCCTCTCTCTCTCTCTCTCTCTCTCTCTCTCTCTCTCTCTCTCTGGTGCCATTCCCCTCCCCCCAATAATCCCTACTCACCCCGTCCTCCATTCACAAGCATCTAATCATGACCTCCCTCCCCCACACCCCCCCCCCCCCCGACCAAGGAATGCCGTTCCCTACAGCCTCCTCTCTCTCTCTCTCTCTCTCTCTCTCTCTCTCTCTCTCTCTCTCTCTCTCTCTCTCTCTCTCTCTCTTCCCTTCATTACTCAATCTACATAATCTTTCATCTCTCCCCACCTTCCACCCGTACCTTAATCTCTCATCATCTCCGTCTGTCCTCCCCACGGCAACTTAAAATCTCTCGTCACCTTCCTCTGTTCCTCAACCGTACATCATTCCTTCTCTCTCTCTCTCTCTCTCTCTCTCTCTCTCTCTCTCTCTCTCTCTCTCTCTCTCTCTCTCTATTACCTCCCTCTGTACCTCTCCCTCTCATTACGTCGTCCTCCTCCTCCTCCTCCCTCAAAAAAAGCACTGCAATTCTGGCTTCTCCGGAGCTTAGGAAGAAACTTCAATTGAATTCGCGACGACTAGACCCCCCAAGCGAGACTAGGGAAGGAAGAGGAGGAGGAGGAGGAGGAGGAGAATGAGGAGGAGGAGGAGGTGGAGGAGCCGGGGGAAAAGCGGGGTGGCAGGAAGGGAAGGGATTACCAGGGTGGTAGGGTGGGAAAAGAAAAGCGGGGTGGTGGCACCGTATGCAGATGAAGCGGTCTTAAGGAAGCAGCAGGTGTAGGGGATTAAACGAGACATCCCATACACAAAGAAAACGGACTTGGGTCGGGGTCGTACATATTACGGGAGCAACAAAGAAAACGGACCTGAGGTCGAGGTCGTACACACATTACAGGAGCAACAAAGAAAACGGCCCTGAGGTCAAGGTCGTACACATTACAGGAGCAACAAAGAAAACGGACCTGAGGTCGAGGTCGTACACATTAGAGGAGCAACAAAGAAAACGGACCTGAGGTCGAGGTCGTACACATTAGAGGAGCAACAAAGAAAACGGACCTGAGGTCGAGGTCGTACACATTATAGGAGCAACGAAGAAAACGGACCTGAGGTCGAGGTCGTACACATTAGAGGAGCAACAAAGAAA
>NC_092229.1:10582107-10657107 GCF_036320965.1 Panulirus ornatus
TCACCTAATGGGCTCTTCCAGAAATTTGGCAACCACATGCAGGACGCACGTATATAAACAATGATGATTCGTTTTTTCTCTCACCACTGCCATCCTTCCTACCACTGTAATTTTCTATCACACACGGCAACAATTAGAAACGCGATCACTACGACGAACTGTGAATTCTGCATCGGTCTGAATAAACAAGTGGTCGAATAACTCAAAAGTTACGAGTGGTAACACCCTTCATTCCCCCACTGGGTTGCTAAGGCACCATTAACTTCAACACTGCATCCGTTACGACCATGTAATAACCGTGGTGATGGCCACTCAGACGACCCAAGTCACAAATTTCATCCCTTCATATATCAACATGTAACCCACAACTGCCAATTAACAATTCTATTCTGCTTTCTACTACACTACGCCTTCAGGTTTTTGAATTCACTTTGCCATAAATTCCACTCTTCACAACTTGATCATTCACAGTTTATTTGAATGATTTCGTTATATCTATCCAAGCTTTCAGCATCATTTTCTTTAAAATCGATTTCAATGGTAAGTCGTGTTGATCCACATATGTATACAAGGGAATTATCTTTTTTTTTTTCTAAAACAAGAAATCTATTTTTCTGCAACTCGGTAATACACTTCCAGTGAACATTCATCTCCTCACTAGTGATACTTAAACACATATTCGGAAATATTTATGGCTGTCTTCACCAAAACAAAACCATCTTATATACGTTTCATGCACATCAAGTAGACAAATTTGATACACACAAATTCCTTCTCTTTTAGTTTCAGGTATAAACAACTTACCACACTTTGATTTCAACGTTTTCACTGTCCACAAAACACCAGATTTCTATGCCTTTCAAAAACCTTTTCCCACATTTATATATACATTCACTGCCAAGTGTTCCATGAACTCAAATCTTAAACTTCTCCAACTTTTGAATACATTTCCAATTCAGCACAGTTTCTCCTGGCTCCGTATATCTGATTTACGGTTCACTAACTCACAAAATGATGGGCATTTCACTCATTATTTCCACAATCGTTCACTACAACTGTCCTCAAGAGTATTCAGCACACAAAATCATTTATGTATGTACATCAAAGGTTGTTCCAGCATTTCATCATTTCCAAGACACTTTAAATCTTAATATCTCTGATCCATAAAACATAGCAATTTTCTTACAAGACCCACTTTACATCACTGTTTCTTAGGAAGATGATCAATCAGTGAGTATGTCAGTTTATCATTTTTCAGCTTTCTATCAGACATATAAATCTCATAACACTATGAACACAATTAAAATACTCTCTTTTCTTACGTTTTAACTGCAATTCACTGCTTCACTCATCACTAGGTGAACTGTGGTAATTAGCAATTCATAATTTCACACAAGATACTTCCAGAAACGTGTATAGTATTCTTAAACTTATCACTATAACTTATAAATATATTCCAATTCATATGGTATGCATATCATACAAACGCCAGACATAATTTTAATATCAATATTGATTAAAGAACCAAGCAGCCTAATTACTACAGTATATCTATTTTACACACACACACACACACACACAATATATATATATATATATATATATATATATATATATATATATATATATATATATATATATATGGTATATATATGGTATATATATATAATATATATAATATCGTGGTGTGTGTGCGTGGGGGTGATAAAGAGAGAGGACGCAGACATGATGGTGGTAAGCAGAGCTACAGGTGTTGGTGCACGTGGGGGGATGGTGTTAGGTGTGTTGTGGTGGCGAACTTTGGTGCTTTACTTACATTGAGTTGAGGGAGCGGAGCCTGTTGAGCGGCTTGTCCGGGTTGGCCGCGGAGCCCTCCTTGTGCGGCTCCCGCAGCCAGATGAACGTGTCATACTTGCGGAACTTCTTGAGCTTGACGTTAGGCACCTGGATGTTAGACTTGAAGGACTGCTTCCGCGGCGTGTCATGGGCGGTCCCCTCCACCACCACGCTGTCCATCGCTAAACCCTCGCGATGGCTGGTGCGCCGGCGCAGTCCCAGCCCAACTTTGAACCCCGACATCCTGGCCGAGCCAAACTCCCCGCCGCCAGCCGAAACTCTTGTACTGCTCCGACACCACCACCTTGCCAGACGACCGACACTTACCCACTAGATTTCTTATCCTTAAATACTACAGATTCTCACTTTTCAGACACTAATGCTCTATTTCTGACCACACAGCGGAAACCTGGCTGTTCTTAAGCGGTAAATCGATATGTATTAGTGGACACTGGCCGCCGTTTCCATGGCGACTTAAGTGTACACATTTTCCCTCACTTTGGTTCCATCGCCTATGTCCACATGTAACACAATTGATCCCCAATATGTTTTTTTTTTCTTTCTTTTGATCTGTAATAAAAGAATACCTGTTAGAAAATGGGACGTTCGATGTTCGATTTCCTTATCAATCTATATTACGTACGAATTTTCGAAAGGACAGTCGTTTAACTGCATTAGTTAAATGAGGTGATGTTACGGGAAGCTGGGAAAGCGTTTTGATTATCATGTTGGCTGGTTATCTTACGGCCATATTAGCTTTACCTCTCTGGAGTTGGCAGTGCTGCTAATGCTGGGAATGTTGGTAGTGCCACTGTAGTGCTGGTAATGGTGGTGTTGGTAATGCCACTGTAGCGCTGATAGTGGCATTTCCACTTGTAGTGCTGGCAGTGTCAGTGTTGGTAATACCAATGCACTGGCGACAGTGTCAGTGTTAATAATGTCACTGAAGTGCTGTCAGTGATGGCAGTACCATTGTAGTGGTAGCTGCGACAATGACAGCAGTGCCACTGTGGTGAAGAACAGTGTTGGCAGAGTCACTGAAGTGTTGACACCGATGGTGATGGAAACGCCCGTTGTAGTGGTGGTAGAAGCATTGTTGAAAAAGTTTCCGAAGTGTTGGCAGTGTTGGAGGTGGTGGGATGCTGCTGGTAGTGGATGGGCAGTGTTGACTAAGTTATTGTAGTGTTAGTGGTAGCAGGGCAGAGTCCAGAGTCGATGGTAATGCCAGTGTAGTGTTGGTAATGGCAGGGTAGTGGTAGTGGTGGTAGGATAAGTGTTGGTGGTGACAGGGTAGTACTGGTCGTGTTGGCAATGGCAGAGGGTGTAGTGTTGGTATCAACAAGGAAGTGCTGGCAGCGGCAGGATGGTGTTGGCAGTGTTAGAATAGTGTTGGTAGTGCCAGGGTAGTGTTGCCAGCAGCAAGGCAGTGTTGGCAGTGGCAGAGTAGTGTTTTGGTGGTGGTATGGCCTGCAGAGCACAGCAGACACTTAAGAAGCATTTTGTCCTCTACCATTATCGCTCGTCCGTCATCGAAAGTCGCCTTTCAAGCTGCAACTTAACCTTGATCACAACTTGAACAATTTCAAATGATATATATATATATATATAATCCCTCCAAATTCGAAAAAAAATACAATGCACAAGACCCATAACTCTCGTTCCGAACAGTCATGCCCCATATATATCAATGATAGAAAATAAAAGAGCTTCACCTGGAATTGAATATGACCCATAACTTTCACTAACATTCCGCCTTTGGCCACCGAACTTCACCAAAGAGAATTTTTGATATCACTCGCGCAATGCTTCCACCCACTCCTCATTACACTCCCAATAACTATGTACGTTATTGTAAGCGACACAGCGCGGTCCTCACACCGCCCTTCTAGTTGCTGACACCATCACTCGACATCATGTAGTGGGATGTTCTACACTCGTGGGATGTTCTACACTCGTGGGATGTTCTACACTCGTGGGATGTTTCACACTCGTGTAGGGAGGAGAGGGGAGTGGGTCATCTCTGTCCTATATCCCTTTTCCTCTTCTCTTTTTGCTTCTGTTATGGAGCGTCTTTGATATCCCCAAATGGTGATCGTTCAGGGGTGTGTAACAGCTTTCGATTCTGCTATATACCGAAGAGGCCGCCTTGCCCCACGGCTGCGTCACAGTGACTAGCTAGCATTCGTGACACCTACATAAACTTATGATAAAGCGTGATAAAATTGACCACATCTTGACCATCCCTATCCCCCATTCCTCGGCGACGGTCGTTTGTACAGACACACTAGACCATGTAGCTTAATAAGCCTTGCAACGCCATGAGACACCTCACCAGAGACACTGACCGACCACAGCTTTGTGATGATAATGCGAGGGGTCAGCAGCGACTGTCGTCTAACTTCTCCGGCTTATGACGAGACGAAAATGGTGGGTGAGAGACATACATTGTTCACACTGTACGTATTACAGTGGAAATATCTCTCGTACCGTCATCAGTGTTACTGTAATCGCTCGGAGTTGTGTATCTATGATGACTGTATCGTCTCTGTAATGTTGGCAAGGTCGTTGTAGTCGTGGCCCGGTAGATTTAAGAGTTAGCAGCCACTCTGCAGGGTCTACAGCGTCGCTCTATGCCTTACAGAGTGTCGTGTCGTCCTCATTCAAACAAGGGCAGAGCCACTGCAGTAATAGCTTGAGGCACAAAGCTCTCCCCGCCCCCGACGCTGGCTTGATGTCTTTCCATCGTCACCACTGCAAGAACTGCTCAGATGAAGCGATTACCGAACCTAAAGAACAACTCACAACCCCTAGACGTAGTAACACACATACATAGAGACGTGTGTTTGTGGTTTGCGGTTTCCGGGTGTGGCACCGCGCGTCTCTTGTCATAAAATTCATCACGGGGTCAAAGTTTACGACAGGCGCGTTGCCAGGCACGAAAACCACAAGACCATGTGTACGAACTAAGCGTCTTAGCCTCATGAACACAGACACTGACACCAGAATCTAATTTATGTGTCATCCCTGAAGATGTGATTTACACGAAAGTTGCCCTCCGTATATCACTTCGCTCTGCATCGCTCTATCCCTGCCACAGGAGGCGACTAAAAGCGGCGGAAGGGAGGGAGCGGAACAGGATATATATATATATATATATATATATATATATATATATATATATATATATATATATATATATATATATACATTCTGTATATATGTACTGTATATACTTCTTCCCTTTCTAATACGGTCGTAGCTCCTAACTTTCACTTTTCTATACCATTCTATCCTGCCTTGCCATCCTCTTCTCAGCCTCTCCTCCCGTCTAACTCACCACCTTTTACTCCCTCGTCCCACCCACCATTCACTATCAGTTCCCTCCCTCGGATCCTCACTCCATGTAGCACCACAGGGGCTTCGGGCGCCAAACAACTTGACCACCATTTGTATACAGCGGTTCCCTCGTCGTGAGGGACCTGTCTGGTCTGCTCTTACCTGGTCTGGTCTAACTGCCCACCCACGTATCGGTGACTACACTAAGCGCTGGGGCGACACTCCCGAGTGGAACATCAATTCACCTGTCGAAACCCGAGATCACGGCGTCGTGCTTGCCCGTACCTGATCCTACGCTTTCCACGGCGCTGCCCGTCCGGCCTGCCACCCCGCCCCCACACACCACACCACACCACCCCTCGCCGCTGTTTATTGCATCACGCCTCCTGGAGGTGCTCGGTCCACCGTGAGAGAGAGAGAGAGAGAGAGAGAGAGAGAGAGAGAGAGAGAGAGAAAGAGAGCTTGAAGAATCCTTTAATATATATACTTCGTCTCCTAACAGCAGAACAAGGCTTCAACTATCGCCATGAAATGCACACACACACACACACACACATACACACACACACACACACACGCCTTAAGACTTACTACCGACAATCATCTTAAAAAAAAAATGTTTTCGTCTGTTCGTATGAAAACCTTTACTTCCCCCATTTCCCCCCAAAAGCTGACGCAATTATACTCGAGAGATGATGTTAATGAATCGCAGCACGAAACACTACGCCATTCATAAGGTCCCTTGATTTACGATCAGGTTACGAAATGCCTGGCGTTTCGTCAAATGGGGATTATACCGTCGTACTCCACGAGAGAGAGTGTGTGGGGGGGGGGGAAAAATAATATACCTCCCTCCTCCCTACAGCATCGATGTTATTGGAAAACACACTAATGAAGGAATTCATTATGAGTCTCATTAAGACACAAACCCCGGCTATCATGCCCACGTCTCGACCAGAAAGATTCCGGCATATGAAATGATCCAAGTCACCTCCTCATGCAGACGTATGTGTGTCTCCTTCCAATAGTTTAAAAAAGAATAAAAAAAACCTTATGATGCTGTCTGTATCGTAGGTGATCTTTTTAAAGCAAGGGTTAACATAATGTTAGTGACTGGTATTGTGGTACTTCATGCTGTGTCAACTTCCACTCCGAGGAAATTCCACTCGCCCCATACTTAAAGAGTAACCCAATTAGACCAATAGACCACAGAGTAATTCGGACCAATGCTCGCAACAGACCACAGTAACCCGGACCAGTGCTAGCAACAGACCACAGAGTAACCGGGGCCAGTGCTAGCAACAGACCACAGAGTTACTTAGACCAATGCTGCCAACAGACCACAGTAACCCAGGCCAGTGCTAGCAAAAGACCACATAGTAACCCAGACCAATGCTGCCAACAGACCACAGTAAGCCAAACCAGTGTTAGCAACAGACCACAAAGTAACCCGGACCAATGCTAGCAACAGACCACAGAGTTTCTTAGACCAATGCTGGCATCATAACATAGAGTAACCCAGGCCAATGCTGCCAACAGACCACAGTAACCCAGACCAAAGCTGCCAACAGACCACAGTAACCCAGACCAAAGCTACCAACAGACCACAGTAACCCAGACCAATGCTGCCAACAGACCATAAGAGTGACCCAGACCAATGCTGCTAATAGACCACAACTGATCCCTAAATATGGACACGTGTCTCATCAAAGGGAAATTCATTGGAGCATTTTTAAGGTCACTTAACACTTTTCTGGTTTATAGATGAGCGACGCCAGTCCAGGGTCAAACCCACGTGCATCAATGAAACGAGGTAGTTCTACAATTAATAATCATCATTCCATCAGTTAATGACAATCTCGAATCCTGCGATTGGTCCAATGTACATGGTCCTAATTCCTGATTGGATTATGCAGAACTATAATCAACCTTTACACATCTCTATGAATACTGCGACCTCCCATAAGAAAAGGGAAGAAGGGATTTCTAGCTGTTTGCTGCACGTTAATCGCTGATGGGCAAGACCAACTTCAGAAAGTACCCTAATAAGATGTCTTTATTGCCAAATTGTATATATGAAACAAGGAAATTCTCATTAGCTAGAAGCTCAATACGAGGTGAAAAAGTATAAGAATTATAAAAGAAAATAAAACTATCACATAAAAGTACCATATAAAATACCACACAATGTGATACCTGTTGTTACCAGCAAAGTCATGTTGAATGTAGCCAGCGATAGAAGATGGAGACCGAAGGGCCACAAGGGTAGTGTGAAGAGAGTATGTGGCCTGAGAATTACCTTCGACACCTGGTAAAGGCGTTTAAAGACTTTTCGGGTGCTGGTGGTGGCTGTGGTTATACCCTGACAGTGGTAGTAGACAGGCTTAAAAGCCCAACCAACAAGCTCGAGGCTTGTGAATGTGAATCAAAGAATTTACAGGAATTCAGCTCCATCTTAACCAACCACAGAACCCCATTCTCTACTCCTGGACGACAAGGGCATTAATGATCTACCGATGACTTACTAAACTAAGTTACCCCTTACTTGAAAGGCCTGATAAAGTGGGTTAGGGGTATAATCTATTTCCTTTCCTTCCCACCTCCCAGTAACGGCGAAGTCTGGGAGCGGGGCAGTGGTGTTCCACACATGGTGGCGTCGAGAAAGGGGAGGGGGAGTGAATTTTCCAACTGGGGGTCGCGAGGCGTCCGCCCCGAGCTTACAGAACATTTCAATCCCCCAAAAAGGTAGACGTGGGTGAAAAGAAAACGAAAATGGACCCGATTCCACACTTTCACCTTTTTCTTTTACTCCTGCCAAAACTTTACTCGTAGGTCAACGTAGTAGACCCGCCGTGGACGACGGTGGCTGACAAACACTGGTTTAAAGACATCATAAAAAAAAACCACTCCAGCAGGTGCCTCGTCTAACCAACTGGCAAGCCCAGAAGAGGTGGTGGCCGCCCTTCTAACTCGCCTCCGTAGTCGTCGTTACAACACACATGAGACAGTACAGTTCCTGAAGAGACGAAGAACGCCAAGATAATCGAGTAATGAAGGGAATGTCTTGAACTCGCCACTTCCCAGACGAACACCAATACGAGTTCTAACTAAAAACTGAATCCAATCAACTCTGTACTGTAGAACTTCACTGACTATACACCTATACAACGATCACTTAAAACCTACTTGATACCAAGGAAAACTATCATTTTTTTGGCCAAAGCTTGAATTTCTAAGTGTGTTTTGAGGGAGAACAAACGAGAGAAAGTTGTCTGGCATCTGACTCGTACACGGGAAACAATTCATCTCTCAGTAATGTTTCATGATATCAGAGAGATTGTCTATTACCTCAAGGATCGATAGTCAGCCCTTGTGTTCCCAGTTATGTATCTCCACATATAAACGATCCCACTATCATCCGTCAATAAGACGAATTTCCCGACCAGTTACCTAACCATTCACGATTCTATCAACACCCGGCCTTACTGACCCAACCAACCCAACCACCTCAGTGCTGGCGTTAGCGCACAGGGGAAACCACCATCACTCCTTTTCAGGTTCGTTCCACCTGATACGTTCGTAGATTTCTACAGACACACGTTGCATGGTATTCTGGGAAAGCCAGGTGCTACACTGTACTCCCCCTTCTCCGTTTTCTATCCTCTTCGAATTCTGCGTTATAATCACCTTGCCCAGACAACCCAACACCACCAGAAACAAAAAAAAAAAAGTTAATCAACGTAAGAGATACGTACCTACTCCATGGCTCATACAAACGTAGAGTACAGACAGGGTCGCAAGCTGACAAAAAACGGCCGATGGCGCAATCAACCAACCACACACTCGCAACCACAACACGGACACAAAGTAGTAACCAGCAACTCAGGGTAACGAGGAATCTTTAGAACAACGTATGATCCCAGTCATGAAGCATATTTTTGGATGAAATTACCTACGTCGAATAACAGATGGGAAATTGATCCTCTCCCAAGTAAGACATACTCTATCGACACGCGGTCTCGACTTGTCGAGTTCGATAACCGGTTGTATCTATTCGCCTTGGTGATTATGCAACATACTTGAGAAGAATTTGATTATATATGCCCCTTGAACTGCGTTGTGAAGCGAGCGACACCCCAGAATCATGTTTCGTCGGTATATTCTCGCGCAAGTTCCTTCCAGCATCTTAATCGCCGGCGCATCTTAACACAGTGCATCTGGACTACCAGCACATAGCTGATCAATGCTTGTTCTCACCTCTCTATGATGAACTGGCCTCGCCCTTCCCTTGGGGGGTGGGATAACAACATGTGTGTTGCTTCCCTCCTCCTCCTCCTCCGTCCTGATCGGACGACCATCGTACACAAACAGACATTAAACCTGAGACGTCTGATGTTTAAGAAAATCTTAGTTAACATGAACTCGTGTTCGCCACCACGACAAGGGCTCAAGCAGCCGCCTCTCCTATCAACACACGAAGAAGACACTGTTCCTAATCAACATGAACTCGTGTTCGCAACCACGACAAAGGCTCAAGCACCCCCTCCCTTAACAACACACCGTTCCGTACAGTAATATTCTTGGAGTAGTCATCAGTGACGAATCACCTTTAACTTCCTCGTCCTCTCAATTCACCAATCATAACTTCCTCGTTCTCTCAGTTCACCAATCATCCTTCTCTACTCTTCTCTTCCCTTCGTCTCGGTTCCAAACCCAGAACGAAAAATATATCAGGGTCTGTTCATACACTTAACCCCTTCTTACTAAACCCTTTTCCTAGGAGGTCTCGACCTTTCGACTCGCCCCTTTTTCTTGGAAGGTTAGGTCAAACACTTACCCCCGTAATATCCAAGGGCCGCAACTTCATGGGTGCTCAAGGGGTGTAATATATCCGAAGTGGTGCGTCTCAATCCTCTTGCACCGCCCCCACGTCCGAGACAAAAAAAATCCTAAAGCTATATCCTTTAAAGAGGCATCTAACCCTTCGTGTCCAGACTCACTTGCCTTTTATATGGCCGTAACTCCCTCGGTGGGCTCTCTCTAAAGATTTCCATTTCATTATCTTTTTTTTTTCTTTGTTCCTCCGACCACAACCTTCCTTGGTCAGTGATGATAAAAGTGATCACACTAGGCTTGAACCCAGACCGATCACCCACGAACACACACACACACACACACATATACATCTATCCTAACCTTAGCCAAGTACACATTTTGTCAACCAACCTCTAAAGGGTGGATGAACAGCTGGGTTGACTGTGGACCGACTGCCGCAACCTGGATTCGAACTTATGCGCTCGACCCTGGGCGGCCCGTGAATGCGTCACGGGTCAGGAACGCACGTCTTGTCTGTGCATCAACCTTCCCGTGGGGTGCACTCTTTGTCTTTATAAAGCCATCATGGCAGATATGTAAAGCACATACACAACTTAATAACTCTCTTATTTACAAGTACAACGCGTAAACAAAATGTGTGTGTGTGTGTGTGTGTGTGTGTGTGTGTGTGTGTGTGTGTGTGTGTGTGTGCGCGCGCGCGTGTGTGTGCCGAGTTTTACAGGAAAATAAATATTAGATTTTGACAATAAATATTAGATATACACATGTATACATAAAACTGAATGACCTTTCAAACCCTATCCGTATTCAGTTATATAACCGCCCAATAACGCTGTAATCTTCTGTGTTCCGTATTAATACCGCTAAATAATCCGTTATTTCCGGGGTATCTAAAGCGTTTACATCACACCGCCTTCGTAAATAGCATGATCACGCGTCATTACACTTATCCTCACCTCTTCTAAACCATCAGTCTCGAGACAAAATCTCTCTCTCTCTCTCTCTCTCTCTCTCTCTCTCTCTCTCTCTCTCTCTCTCTCTCTCTCTCTCTCTCGTCCTCTCTTTTTTCCTTACCCCTTATTCTCATATTCGAGGCCTGGCCTCGAATGAGGACTTGTGTACGTGACTGGAGCTTTTGTCATAAAAAAAGATATTATGAGAGAGGAAAACTAGAATTTGTATTCGGAGGGAAGAAGAAGAAAAATAATAAGAGGGCAAAGACTGGAGATTTTATGTCGGTTTTGAATTGCGTTTTTTTTTTTTGCGTTTACGGTCACACGACTCGTGCGTTCACGAGTTAGACTCTCTCGTTCATAAGTTATCAAACTAATTTAATAATAATAATAAAAAGAAAGACTGATACTAAAGGAGAAAAAGAAAACGAGCTGAGGGTCTGGCGCAAAGACACCTGACCTAGACTGCTTCAAAGTGAAGGGTCGGGGATAACATTATCTGCAACTTCCACTACGACTGGCAAATACAACCACTGCGAATTTCAAAGACGGGCGAAGTTCGCAATAGTCCCGATACCGTCCGCGTAATCGGATCACCGATCGAAAATCCTTTTTTGATAAGGTATGAAGAATATACACACACACACACACACACGAGGGACGAAATCGACCAATGACCCCTGTGGACTGGGGCTGGTGATGTAAGGGGGAGGCAGACAGAGACAGACAGACAGACAGACGCGCGCAAATAACAGCAGTGTATATATATTATATATCAACAGTGGGAGACCATAAATAAACCATCACTTCCCTCATTAGACAAGGAGGTGACACTGCGAACCCCTCCAATCCCTAACCATAGACCCTACCACGCCCGACACACCAACCTCACCATAGACCCTACCACGCCCGACACACCAAACTCATGAAAGAGAATAAAACGTAAGGAATACAATGTAAGAAATAAGAATACATGTGATAACATATGTGGACTATATGCACCAAGAGTACAATGTACAACTCGGGTTCATATACTATACAATATATATATATACTATGGGTCCACATGATATACCAAAGGTCATAAATTCTATATACCCCGATCCATATAAGAGTAATATACATCGGACCATATATCAGAGCGCATACTCACCCACCAGGTCAAAATATAACCGGAAGCCGATATCATACTTAACGGGAACGGCAGCAAAAATTATTCTAAGTCCTTTTGTATATCAGGGATTACGGCCTAATTGAACTCAACAGCTCCGGTGGCCACCAAAGCCAGCAACACACACACACACACACACACGTTCACACACTCCCTCGTTACCGGCAGCGCAGCAAGTTACACCAACATGGGGAAAGGGAAGGGTAAAGCACCGCAGATGTGAGAGGGCTGACCACTGATTTGATAATTTGCAAATTGTCTCAAGAGCTTCTCCATAGGAGTCCACTATGTGTCCGGACTCCCATGTGCCACAAGGAGAGGTTCCTCCTGCAAGCCAGCCGACAGCTTAGTACACTCGGGTCGAGTTCCCGCCCTGTGGGGCGTCCATGTCCAGGGTGGTCATGATGGCCCTTAAGCAGAGACCCGACACGGTCCAGGCGTCATGGCCCTTACCCAAGGTGGTCATGGCCCTTAAGCAGAGACCCGACACGGTCGAGGCGACATGGCCCTTACCCAAGGTGGTCATGGCCCTTAAGCAGAGACCCGACACGGTCCAGGCAACATGGCCCTTTACCCAGAGACCTCACAGTTTATCAGGGAGCTCTTACTTAACCTTAGTTCGAGCTTGGTCCGACAAAACCCTAAAGAGAACCTTGGGAGAAACTGGGGAAGACTTAGGGAAGGATCTGAAGAAGAAGACAAGAGGAAGATTACAATCGAACATCCTTCATTCGCATGGAATATTCAGATTAATCACACACACAAAAAAAGATTGAATGACGTCTTTCAGCTGGATGTCCATATATCAAATGAAATTTCTGTTGTAATATGCAAAAAAAAAAAAGAAAAAAAAAACCTTCTCGTGAGGAAAAAGCTCAAAAATAATTCCCTACATTGAAAATTCCAATCACGAACAGAAGCAGCCCACACTGAAGTCTGGCCATAATGGAAATATGAAAAAAAAAAAAAGTGGTGAGGTTGGGGAGAGGTTGTTGGGGGGGGGGGGGGGGGGGGGGATAGACAACGTACATACATCAGTAAAACATGCCTGGAATACTTTCGTACATTGTCGTCTGCTTTCCAAGCATCGCTTCGTTGATTTAAAAGAGTCCCCGAACCCCCTCTGTGGTGTACACGAAGATTTCTTCCATTTATTTATTTACCGAAAGACGGACAAATATGTATCGACTGTGTGAAAGTTTGATTTTCATAAACACACATTTATCAAATTCCGGTGCAAGTGGAATGAGGAGATGTTTCTGGTGTCTTCTGTTTCGTCTTGCTCCTGGCCTCTAAGTCCAGCATGTGTCGTCTTCTACATATATATCTTTTTCTACATATTTATGGGTTTATTTTGTGGTCTCTTGACCCAGTAAGCATTTCCATTCATCTCCTGTTATGTCTGAAACTTCTCCAAACACAGGGACAATTTTATTATCCTTTCTTTTTATATATATAAAATGCTTCAACTTCTGCGCCCCCTCTCTCCATTTCCCTACATCTTCAAAAGCCTTCCCTCCGCCACTCCCACATTTTCCACGGTTAAATTACGAAGGGGCTAGCGCGGTTGGTTATGTTACCTGCGGGACTACGCTTCCTCTCCGTCACAAATTAATCAATAATCGCCCAGCCAAGGTTTACCCTTCATTATAGAAAGACCCGTTAATCAGGGCGGCGCGAGGTAAGTAAATGATAAACTCTTCGCACCATAATTAGACGGAGTGGGGAGGGGAAAAAGAAATTAATAAGGCCCCACTATAAACCGAAGTGGTGGAGTTTCCACTGTAAAAAATAAAGAAAGAGAAAATCCATTAATAAGGCCCCACTATAAACCGAAGTGGTGGAATTTCCACTGTAAAAGAAAAAAAAAGAAAATCCACTTTGAAGGAAGGGGCTTGTACACACCACAACTGTATCGTGACGCCAGTTTAAACCTTGACATCTGGGGGGTCTTACATGAGAATATCTGGAAGGGAAAAGGTTGGAAGGCGTCGAGAGTTTCGTCATATTACGAGTCTTGAGGGA
This sequence comes from Panulirus ornatus, assembly GCF_036320965.1. Lineage (NCBI taxonomy): Eukaryota > Metazoa > Arthropoda > Malacostraca > Decapoda > Palinuridae > Panulirus > Panulirus ornatus. The sequence goes on from NC_092229.1 coordinate 10,596,265, forward strand.
CAAGTGTGTCGGATACGTGAGTTCTGCAAGACCCCCAGGAGTTTGAGGGAGGTGGTGTGGATGGCGAGGGCTGGTTAGCTGGCCCAATATATGCCTGTGGCAGTCTTTCGCTAATTAACAAACTTCCAACAGCTCGGCCACACTCACTAGCATCCGTCCACTCGATCCTTCACAAATAATGACAAAAAGAATAAAAAAAATAAATATAGACGGACGCAAAGGAATGACTACAGTCTAAGAGCAGAAGTTCAATTATTTTCTACGTCAAGTGGACCACTTGGTGACACCCAGTGTGTCTGTGGACCACCTTCAGCGTACACCCATGACCACTGCATACAAAAAAACCTTGATACAGAATCAATGGAAAATGAGAAACACCTCAATAAAACTATGAAATAGATAATTAAATCATACAAGAGACCAATGTAGGGAAAGAGCCTTCGATAAAAAAAAAAGATGAAAAGTAGAAAGAACAAGACATAAACAAAAACGAGAATATATCACTATATTTCTTCTAACTTGGTGAGGAAGAGTGAGGGAAGAGACAGGATGAGGATGAGGAGGAGGAAGGAAGAGCAGGAAGGAAAGGAAGAGGAGGAGGGGTTGGAAGAGTGAGGGAAGAGACAGGAGGAGGAGGAGGAGGAAGAGCAGGAAGGAAGAGGAAGAGGAGGAGGAGGAGGGGTAGGAAGAGTGAGGGAAGAGACAGGAGGAGGAGGAGGAGGAAGAGCAGGAAGGAAGAGGAAGAGGAGGAGGAGGAGGGGTAGGAAGAGTGAGGGAAGAGACAGGAGGAGGAGGAGGAGGAAGAAGAAGGAAGAGGGGTAAGTACTGCAAGCCAGGGAGAGAAAATGAAATAAGTGATATGAAAATTATACAGAGGAGGTCTTCAGACTCCGCGGCCCCCCTGCCTGGAGGAGAGGGCTGTTTCTGACAGCACTCTGCACACTAAAGAATATCAAGAAAGAGGGGGAGCGGGACGCGGAGGATGGGGGAGGAGAGAAGGAGAGAGAGAGAGAGAGAGAGAGAGAGAGAGAGAGAGAGAGAGAGAGAGGAGAGAGAGAGAGAGAGTGTTAGAAAGCAGGCTGGTATAAATACATGGAGACCCAATATTATAACCTTCATGTACTCGAGGCTGTAAGGACACACACACACACACACACACACACACACACACACACACACACACGTATACGGGCTTCCGCGGCGAAGTTACTGACCACCTCGTGTTATCGCCGGCCGGCACTGGTTCGAATCCCGGAAGCGGCAGTAGGATTTTAACTCGATCCAACGGGTTCATCCTCCCCTTAGGCTGGTCGATAAAGGAGGTACCTGGCTTAGGATGGGGATAGATAGATAGATAGATAGATAGAGAGAGAGAGAGAGAGAGAGGGAGAGAGAGAGAGAGAGAGAGAGAGAGAGAGAGAGAGAGAGAGAGAGTACACACACGGGAGCAAAGACGACTCATGTGTACAAGGTTACGAGACGGGGGCAACACGAGCGTAAAACTCTCTCCCCTTACACGCACAAAACAGCAATCACACACACACACACACACACACACACACACACACACACACACACACACACAGTCTATTTCTAACACCCACTTAAAAGAGGACGTCAGAATAACGGAGCTCCAATTTGCTGGAGTTGGCTGCTGACGAAACAAGGCAAATACGGACGTAATTGGAACGGGTCCCCCAGTGGAAGGCGCGCCAGCATACAGCATTACCCACACTAATGCCCGCCACACACACACACACGACGTTCAGGTTGAATACGTCCTACCCACACACAAGGTTCCCTCAACTGAGGTGCATTCTGAGCGTGGACTGTGGTGCGAGCATGGATGAAAAATGGGGGATAAGTATGCACCCATTTGCAATAGGCCAATGCGACGATCAGTGATCGTAAGATAAAAAAAAAAAAAAAAAAAGGGGGGCACAAGTCAGAGAAGAAACAAAAAAAAGTTGTTTTGTGATTAAAAAAAAAAATTTGGTGGCTTTATAAAATCACAGATATCCATAAATAGTCACAAAATCACTTTTTGTAACAAAAAACCCCACAATAATACCATCTTTAATGTACAATTTGTTACCTTAAACCATACGACCACGGCAAAAAGATCTTTAACCACGTCGTACAAAACGACCTTTGTGAACGACATAAACGACCTTCTGAGCACGACAAAAAAAACGAACTCTTGACCACGACAGTATACGACCCTGGGGTAAGAGAAGCATGATCCTAGTCTTTGACCTTACCACTCAAGGGTCAGGCCAAAAGACACAAACTGCCATGCCCACACGACGCGTGTTGTCATGCTCGAGGGTCGTACCGTCGTACTCGAAGGTCGTGTACTGAAGAGTCGTGTCGTAGTACTTGAAGATCGTGTCGTCGTACTGAAGAGTCATGTCGCCGTACTGAGCAGTCGTGTCGTCGTACTGAAGAGTCGTGTCGTCGTACTCGAAGGTCGTGTCGTCGCACTGAAGAGTCGTGTCGCCGGACTGAAGAGTCGTGTCGGCGCACTGAAGAGTCGTGTCGTCGTACTCGAAGATCGTGTCGTCGGACTGAAGAGTCGTGTCGTCGTGCTGAAGAGTCGTGTCGTCGTTCTCGAGTCGTGTCGTCGTACTCGAGGGTGGTACCATCGTAACGAATGTCGCATGTCCTTATACAGATAACGTATGTCCTCATACTACCCATGCATGTCCTACAACAGGTAATGTATGTCCTCATACAACTGATGTATCTCCATACACCATCGATGTATGTTATCAAAGGCACAATCCGCCAGAAGGGGATACAATACTTCAGTCATTGGTGCTGCCGGGAGGCAAACGTGAAAGAAAACGGACTTTCTAATGTCACTGAAAATGTGTGTCAGTTTGAAAATCAATAGAGCTTTTGATGTGTAAACACAAATATTTACCTTAGACTGAAGACAACAAACTATCATACAAGAATGCGATTGTCCGATGTTGCTACCGTAATGTATATAGAGTAAATTTTGTCACGTATATAATATCAAAGACGACTTAAAATACAGTCGTGGTTAATTCTTCAATTACGTCGAGTACAAAGACGGCAACCAAAAGGAACTCAACTCGTAAATCATTCCTCCTACCGTTTTCAATTTTTTTAAAGTTACGCTACCCAAAGAAATGTATGGGTTATCCCTCTCAGCATTCTCGTTTTCTCAGCAGCTGGGATCTCTCTCTCTCTCTCTCTCTCTCTCTCTCTCTCTCTCTCTCTCTCTCTCTCTCTCTCTCTCTCTCCAGTATTCGATTGAGCCGATGTGGGGGGGGTCAAGTCTTGTGGGGAAACCCATCCATTACAATTGACGGCTTTTGTGAAAACTATAGAGTCATAGAGATCGTCGCTCAAAATCCCTTTTTAAATCACACACACACACACGCACACACTGGCGCAAAATTTGTTTGGAATGTATTTTCCATAGCTCGGGCAAATCCTATTCCGTGCTGGGCTGGTGTGTGTGTGTGTGTGTGTGTGTGTGTGTGTGTGTGTGTGTGTGTGTGCCGATTGTGAGCTATCACCGGAAGGCCTTTACAGTATAATGTGGTTTACCAATGTTGTGTATATTTTTTTTTTTTTTTCAGCAGTTAGGGGTAGGGAAAGGGGGGGCAGCGGAGGGGAGGAGTTATTGTGGAGGGAGGAGAGAGAGAGAGAGAGAGAGAGAGAGAGAGAGAGAGAGAGAGAGAGAGAGAGAGAGAGAGAGAGAGAGAGAGAGAGAGAAGAGGTGGCATTATGTAGATCACTATATCCTGCGCGTGTCCCGACATGGGCGGGAAGGAGGGCGTAACCCCACCGCCCCCACCCGAGGAGGAGGAGGAGGAAGAGGAGGAGGAGGAGGACGTCTGGGGGACAAGCGGGAGGGGGAGAAAGGTGGTCCTCCTCCACCCGCCCACTTGAACCTCGTTCGGCAAACAGGCGAGGATCGTGACTGGGAATGATGAAGGTGGTGGTGAAACCACGACAACCCCCTACTGCTACCCTCCTTACCAAACAACCCTTCGAAGGAAGAAGAAAAAAAAGAAAAGAAAAAAGAAAAAACAAAAGACTAAAAGGTTTTTAGGGACATGAAGGGTTAGAATAAGAGACTTCCTGTGGGTGATTCACGCAGGAAAATAATGAAGGTCTGAAACGGGTACGAATGAGCCTAACTTATTTTTTTCTCTAAGAGAGCCTTTAAAAAAGAAAAAAAAAAGAAGTGAAGCAGAGTAACAGAAAAATAATAATCTGGGAGTTTAAATAGCAGGGCGTTTTACATGTAGGTCATCATGGCAGAGTCCATGAGGGTTCTTTTGAAGGTAAATATAAAAAAAAAAGTGTCTATATTTTTTTCTCTTTTTTAAGTTGGAGGCTCCAGCCACGGACTAAAGTCCACATCAAGGTCAGACCTTAACTGAATCTAGAGAGGTTAATGAAAGGGAAAAAGAAGAGACAAGGTTAAACATTTACAGAGTCTGGGGAGGTGAAAAGCTTAGAGCTTGGGAAAGACATGAGAGGGTACAGAGTTCCAAAGCTTCCAGGTGTAAGGAAACAGATATTAAAACGGCCCACCCTTGAGCTGTCAACGGCCACATGAGACGCAGCAGCGCTGAGCCTGCCGGGTATTGCGTGGTCTAGCTAGTGTTGGGGGGCACACAAGCAGCCAACTCTTGGGGGCAAAAACCCAAGTGTTCCCTATAGATGAGGGAAAGTGAACAAAAAATGGCGGCGCGTATGTTCTCATTATCCCTCCATATACTCGCTATTCATAGTTCTGATCAACGAAGTCAATACCATACATATTCATAAACAATGTCTCTATAAATCATTATTAACGAACATAAGCCACACCATCTTTAATCCTAATGAATCTATAAATTTTCAATACATAAATAACTGATGACGGCGCCTTCAAAACTGAGTGCTCAGAGATAATTCAAAAGTCACTTTCCTCTTTCCGCATCCTCGCCGGCACATCTATCCGTCCAGATAGATAATCTTTAAAAAGTCGAATCGGCGGTTTAACTGAGGTAATCATATGTCAACACCAGTACCCAACCCCAGCGACGGGTCCTTCATATCGCTCTGTTTACACTCGCTCCTTAGGACCTAGTCTGAAGCTCATTTCTCTCTCTCTCTCTTTCCCAAATATTACGCGAGGATAGTTGCCCCTCCTGTGGCAGGGGCGCGATGGTTTACCCATTCGGAAACATCAAGCGAGTACACGTACACACACACACACACACACACACCTCTACAGGGCCTGCCCGTGATGGCTTGCAGGTACGTGTCCATTCGATAGCTACCCCGTGGTCGGTCCACGACGGTCGTGGGGTGGAAAGTGGGAGGTGCAGGAGGAGGAAGAGGAGGAGGAGGAAGAAGGGAAAACAGCATAATGATGGTCGGCATAATAGTGGCCACTGAAGCTGCCCCAAAAGACACAACCTCCCCTGAACATTTTTTTTCTTAGCCTAACAAGGAAATTAATTCAAGACGCAAGACCAAACAATAGCAAGAATTACAAAAGCACACAGCCTTATTTTTTTTCTTCTTTAATAACCAGAGAATATGAATACGCGACGGAGGGGTTTCTCCAAGGGCAAACATACATGCCCTTAAAGTTTGCCGGTTCGAAGGATTAAGGTACGAGGCCACAGCTACTGTATACCTTCCCACCTCAAGGTCTATTCCATCCACCAAACGCTTCGAAAAAAAAAATGATTCAAATTTGAAAAGAATAATGAAATTACTCCAGAAATTCTCCATCAACTATGTCAATAAAGATCAATGATACCTAAAGAATCAATAAAACATTTCTAAACACCACGCAAGACAACATCATCGACAAATCCCCATGTTACATGTTCACAAGACTGGAGTTCAATGTTAAAAACATTCTCAGGACTGGAGTTCAATGTTGAATACATTCTCTAAACTGGCTTTCAATGTTAAATACATTCTAAAGACTGGAGTCCAATGTTTAATACATTATCAATGTTAAATACATTCTCTAAACTGAAGTTCATTGTTAAATACATTCTCAAGACTGGAGTTCAAAGTTTAATACATTTTCAACGTTAAATACATTCTCTAAACTGGAGTCCAATTATTAATACAATATCAATGCTAAATACATTCTCTAAAGTGGAGGTCCAAGTTAAATACATTAAAGTGGAGTTCGATGCTTAATACATTATCAAAAGAGGAGATCAAGTTTTCATACGTCCCCCTACAGACATAATCGCCTATATGACAAGGTTTTAATGAGCCTTTATCACATGATTATCCCAGTATTATAAATTGCGCCATTCACGACACAACAAAAAAAAAAGAGGACTACTAACCACCACCCACCCTCCCCATTCAGCAGGAGGGTTGCGTGCGATCCTTGATAACGAGGGTACAGCCCTCGAGCGCACGACAAGAGCAAGACCATTGGCTAAAGCACGATGATCCGGCCTTTTAAAGTTTCACCCTTTTAAATGGTCAGGTTAAAAAGTCCCAGGTCATCATCCCGTCGTATTCAAGAGGTAAAAAAGACACAGTTTATATGAGATGTTCGCATCATCATACCACTGATATCGATTGGGTGTCAGGTGTAGTTTAAGTGAGGTATCTCCTTCACACTTCTCCATCACTGATACCTATAAGGGTGTAGGAGTCACTACACACACACACACACACACACACACACACATACAGAGGTACGGGAAAAGCTAAATAATAACTTAAAAGATAATTCAGTACGAAAAAAAACCCACTAAATAACAATAACTTATGATAATTCAAAACTGATGAGAAATCCGTAAATAGTGACCCTTTATACTGTGTCTTTATCAAGCGTTATATCCTCCCATGTTATGTATATCTTTACTCAAGAGCAGCTTTTAAAGATGTGACTTGGCCTCTTTCTCCTGGTTCTCTCAGTCATACGAACTACGTTCCTGCTATAGATTGAACGAGTTTGTTCTGCGAACACGACTATGAAAGTCTCCCTGTTGCCCAGAGCTCATCACGCCATTCACAAGGAAAACAAATAAACAAATGTGTCACAGTCGTGTATTCAACCCAGCCTCACACACTACATTGAAGGAAGATGACAGTGAACAGAAGAACAATATTTGGAGCAGTGAAAAGAGAAGGAAGAAGAATATCAAGCAGTGCAGAGAAGAACAATAACAAACGGTGCAAAAGAACAATATCTGAAACAATGAACAAAAGAACTATATCTGAAACAGTGAACAAAAGAACTATATCTGAAACAGTGAACAAAAGAACAATATCTGAAACAATAAAAAGAATATCTGAAACAGTGAACAAAAGAACAATATCTGAAACAGTGAACAAAAGAACTACCTGAAACAGTGAACAAAAGAACTATATCTGAAACAGTGAACAAAAGAACTATATCTGAAACAGTGAACAAAAGAACTATATCTGAAACAGTGAACAAAAGAACTATATCTGAAACAGTGAACAAAAGAACTATATCTGAAACAGTGAACAAAAGAACAATATCTGAAACAGTGAACAAAAGAACTATATCTGAAACAGTGAACAAAAGAACAATATCTGAAACAATAAAAAGAATATCTGAAACAGTGAACAAAAGAACAATATCTGAAACAGTGAACAAAAGAACTATATCTGAAACAGTGAACAAAAGAACAATATTTGTAACACTGAGAACAACAATACCTGAATATACACAAAACTGATTCCAACTTCATAGGAGAAAAAAAAAATAAGTCCTCCACTCCCATTTCTTTTTCTTTTTTCATTATTTTCCAAAAGAAGAAAAGGAGAAGGGTGGGGAGCCAAGTGAGAGTATTGCCTCTTTGGCTCAGTCCTCTGTTCTTAACGCTACCTCGCTAACGCGGGACATGGTGAATATATGTGTGTGTGTGTGTGTGTGTGTGTGTGTGTGTGTGTGTGTGTGGTGCCAAACTCCCACGTGCCGGAGGCGCCACCACGGAGTGGAGAGTCACCTTTGGGCAAACCTGTATCATTACCAGCGGGAAAGAGAGTCAAAGAACTTCAGGCTTCAAAGGAGGCCTCTTTCCCCGTCCCTGCTAATGAGTGTAGCGCAACCTGGAAGCTGCACAAGCCCCCTGGATAAGGGGGTCCTGGAGCCAGTATCATGATGATAATTTTTTATCTTTTCCCTCGTACATATTCACCATTTCCCACGTCAAGTGAGGCAGCGTCAGGAACAGATGACTGAGCCTAGGAGGGGAAAGTCATCACTTGGGGCCCCATCTCTGTTCCTTCTTTTGGAAAGTAAACCATATATAAAATATACGAAATGATAATACTATAAATATATGTTTTTTTTTCATACTATTCGCCATTTCCCGCATTAGCGAGGTAGAGATAAGAACAGAGGACTGAGCCTTGGAGGGAGTATCCACACTTGGCCCCCTTCTCTGTTCCTCTTTTCAAGTAATGGCGAATCAGTCCCAGATCACAACTACCTTGCACGCACCGTTAATGACGAGGTTAGTAACCCACAGTTTTATGTGTTACCACTTGGGGAACCGTTTGAGGCGCCAGTCTTCCACAGGACGAAGCTTAACCAAGATGATTTAAACACTGAGGTCCCCCAGTACGAGGCGTTGCACGACTGGAATGGAACGATCCCGAGATGATAAAAGATAAGACTTGCGTGGAATATGATAAGCGTTATCGAGTATAACCTTGCCCCCATCTCCCAAGGAATGGCCCCCTTACACCAGGAAACTCTGATATCTGAAGCGAAGGAGACAGATGTTGTGTTGTCTCCCAGGACCAAAAAAGGACGACATAAAAAAAAGACACCGGTGCATGAATCCCTCGAATCAAAGACGCGTCCAAACTCGAAATATTTCAATAACTTTAAGGATTTTTCCCCTATTCTGGACGGGGGTAAATCTTAATCTTTACCATATACAACCTTAGCCACAAAATCATTATGGGATCCTACAACTCTCTACCCTATACAACCTTGACCCCAAAATCAATATTGGATCCCCCACAACTCTGTACCATATACAACCTTGGCCACAATATCACTCTTGGATCCCTACAACACAACACGATGACAAACTTACCATCAAAGCTGACTTGAGAACGACGAAATGTAATCACAAAACGAACCACACGTTCCTTCTCACAACTTGTCTAAATACGAGAGAAATCGATACGTCGGCTAAAAATATAAAATAAAAAAAAAATAAAAATTATCTTTATAATCAAAGTCTAATTCCCGTACGGACCACTTCGTGTGCCACATGACCTGTGAACTTTCGGTGGAATCATAAAGAAAATACATCATTTACGAAGCAAGTGCAGACTCTGTAAGAGAAAATTCTATTTAAGATAGTGGCCCCGACCTGTGGCTTAATTGGAAAGTCTGGTACGCGAGTCATTGCAGAGCCATGATTTCACAAATATGTGTTTCATGAATTACATCACGTATGTGTGTGTGTGTGTGTGTATATATATATATATATATATATATATATATATATATATATATATATATATATATACACACACCACCACCACCACCGCCGCAGTGCCTCATAGCTCCACCCACTTCGCCGTAAGCAGCCTAAAGGACGCCATATGGTTTGGTGACCCACTCGTCCGTCTGCGAACGAGAGAGAGAGAGAGAGAGAGAGAGAGAGAGAGAGAGAGAGAGAGAGAGATAGAAACTGTTCCCTAACGACGGGTATGTCCCGTGACCGATCAAAACCAACGAACAAGTAAATCGAAAGAGGTCTACCCAAAGCAGTAGATGAGCTGGGCCAAACGTGGAGACGAGCAGCTGGTGACACAAAACAAATGCGGGAGAACAGTGCAACAGACCAACGTAACGCAAGACAGCCTGAGGTAAAAAGAGCAAGAAAAAAAAAGAAAAGAAAAATGGACGAAGACAATGATTAAAGAACACGTCTAACTCACACCAGTAGTGACTTAGATAACGAAGATTACGAGGAGATAAGACGCGATATAATGAACCCGGCAGCGAACTCTGATACAGTACACAGCATTATGTGACTCCGTGAGAATAACATGGTTTCTGAACTGGAAAACAACGGCTGAAGAACTGGTGTCTCGAATGCAATCATCATTTACCGTTTTCTTTGCCTGACCAAAAACGTGAAATAATGAAGAGTAACTCAGCCAATGGAAGGATGTGATCCCTTCCTCCCCCACAGGGTAATTACATTAAAAGTTAAATTAAAAGTGTTTGTCCACAATCATATTGCATTCTTTCTTGATGTTAGCTTTGACGGCACGGGAAACAGAGGCCCTAAATCAATACCGTCTAGTTGATACTCTCTCTCTCTCTCTCCATATTATATATATATATATATATATATATATATATATATATATATATATATATATATATATATATATATATATACACACACCCCAGCCAGAGTCAGGCACCATTTTATCTACCAACCCGTAGGGAATGGATGAACAGCTGGATTGACTGTGGACCGACGGCCACAACCATGATTCGAACTAGTGCATTAGGTTAGGTTAAGTGTGAACACACTCTCTCTTCATCTCCACTTCAAACAGCACAAACCTGCTTTCACGTTTCAGACACGTTATGCTATAATATATATCACGTTTAATTGCTGTTATGTCACAAAGTCGTGACTGGCGTTAATATTCTTTTCCACCGTCCGTTTCCTGTCGCATCGTGTGTGTGTGTGTGTGTGTGTGTGTGTGTGTATTTGACATGCTTATTGTGGCACACCGCCTCGTGTGTGTGTGTGTGTGTGTGTGTGTGTGAGTGTAGCTTGACATGTTTATTGTGGTATACCGCCTCGTGTGTGTGTGTGTGTGTGTGTGTGTGTGTGTGTGTAGCTTGACATGCTTATTGTGGTATACCGCCTCGTGTGTGTGTGTGTGTGTGTGTTAGTCTTACGTAACACGTTCGTTCCTGCGCAGGTGCTTAACGTCTGAAACACACTCGAACGCCCTGTGCCTGTGACGTCATTGTTTACCCTATGGTGTCACGTGTCCGGCACTGGCAAGGGTGACAGCGTTGAGTGATGGCGTGACGTCACGCGTTCCGTTGGCGCGATGATATGTTCGCCAGTGTGATGACGTAATGTTTTGGGAGGGGAAGAGAGGGGGGTGTGTTATTAATACTGCCATTAGCAGATGTTCAATGACCCTCCTTCCCTCCTCTTTCTCTCCTGGTAAACATACATGTCCACTTTTTGTCTGCTGTTGGACACAGAAGTGCCTGCGCCTCTCTCTCTCTCTCTCTCTCTCTCTCTCTCTCTCTCTCTCTCTCTCTCTCTCTCTCTCTCTCTCTCTCGTGCGCGGACGGACGAGCGGGACACCAAACCATATGGCGGTCCTTTATGCTGCTTACGGCGAAGTGGGTGGAGCTATGAGGCACTGCGGCGGTAGTGTGTGGTGTGCGGTGGTGTACACACACACACACACACACATAGCAAGCGAGGGGATCACAAGCCTATTCATCGCTAACATTCAGCCAGGAGCTGTATAACCCAATTCGTCCGCTGAGCTGACGCAGCAGGTCTGTGTAACAAAAGGAGACATACACGTAGCGGTTTGTCTGATGGTAATAGATTTAACTGGATGGCAGATAATGAGTCGTGGGGGAAACGTAGCGGGGTAAATGGGGAAAATGCTTTAACAAGATGAAAAAAAAAGGGGGTTTGCTTTTACAAAATGAAAGTGTTTTGGTAAGAGGAAATATACATGATTGAGAATTGGTACTACTATTTAAGGGAAAGGAGAGGCCGTTACGAAACATGGAAGTCAAAATGGGTTAAAAGTTGGGAAATACGAATAGAAGAAGAGGAGGAGGAGGAGAATGATGGCAAAGAAGAAAGCAAACCATGGCCATCAGAGAGAGAGAGAGAGAGAGAGAGAGAGAGAGAGAGAGAGAGAGAGAGAGAGAGAGAGAGAGAGAGAGTATAAGGTTAGGGAGGTACATAAACAGTCACGAGGAAGATGCAGAAGTATGATCCTGTTAAAGAGACAGGAAAATAACAGTGTGAAAACCACAATGTGGCGGTGGAAGATGCGAGGGTCCGTGTGTGGTTTTTGGAAGCCACTGCAGGATGTGATTGGCGTAAGGTGTTGATGGAGGAACGTGACTGGTGGAAGTTGCTGGTGGAAGCTGCTGGTGGAGGGACGTGACTGGTAGAAGCTCTTGGTGGAGGGACGTGACTGGTGGAAGGTATGAGTGGAAGTATCCGGCGAGTGGAAGATATCTCTGGGGGGGGCATGAGACTAGTGGAGGAGGCGGTGGGTAAATAATTCTGTGAGCCATCTGGGCGAGGAAGATATCTCAGTCGAACTGAGGCGGATGAAGAAGACATTAGTGGAAGGATCTCCTGAGTGGTGGATAGAGAGAGAGAGAGAGAGAGAGAGAGAGAGAGAGAGAGAGAGAGAGAGTGTGTCTATGTGAGGGAGGGAGGAAAAAAGACAGCGGATGGTCTGTGTGGAAGAACAACAACATAGTGGGAGGGAGGATTCAGGGTTCTTTTCATCATAGTGGGAACCGTGGCAGTGGCCTGCCTGGCATCCTGATCGATGAGGCTTCTGACCCATCGATTACAGCTCATCCCGGAGGATTCTCTCAGCAGCCTGTCACAAGGGCTTCCCCTCCCTCCTCTCCACTCCTCCTCTCTGGACACAGGTCCCCGACTCTCCCATCCTCCCTCCCTCCCTCCTTCCTTCCTTCATCGACCTGTTTCCCTAGGATCCAAGAACACGCTGACTTAAAGGGCATTGAAAAATAAATCTACGGTGGCAACTACACAGCTAGTCTGACATTCGGAGAGGCTGTCATCTTAAAATCATAACACTCTGAAAAATTCTAGTAAAGAGCATTTCTGGAGGAGTTGCGAAATTCGAACATTTTAAAAAGGGGTCCGTCCGCTCAGAATACGTGTGTGAGTTTTCGTAATAGACGAGGCCCTTAAATGTGAATTTCTGCAGCTGCCCCCCGATATTCCCTTTCGCCGTCTTCAGTAAAATTTCAAGCACAGCCTCAGTGAAGAGCAATGCATCTCTCTCTCTCTCTCTCTCTCTCTCTCTCTCTCTCTCTCTCTCTCTCTCTCTCTCTCTCCAACTACGTTGTCGAGTCTACATGTATTACATGAACGTTCTGGGCTCAATCTCTTGTGCCTGACACATCAAGAAAGACAGAGGTACTCAGTCACTATATATACATATATACATACATATATATATATATATATATATATATATATATATATATATATATATATATATATATATATATATATATTACCTGTCTTGTATTCTGTCTCCTTCTGATCAGATATAAGATGGATTCCACGTAACCGGATAACAACACCAGCTGTGGAATACACCAACGACGTGTTCTCCATCACGAGTTCAGCGAGAAGTCAAAAACCTCCTCCCTTCCCTCCCTCCCTGACTCCCTAGCTGCCTCATTAATAGGACAACCACCACCCTCCTCCCTCCTCCTCTGCCGCCACGCCATCAGGAAGACGGTCTCTAGGTTCCTCGGGGTCAGTAAGAACTGGGGCAACCGGCGAGGCACTTACGTTGGCGCCTTTGAGAGCTGGCGTCATGCAGTCGGTTGGAGAGAGAGAGAGACGGGTGGGGGTGTGTGTGTGGGTGGAGGACCTCTAATCCTCTATGGTACACCAGGAGCCCCGTCTCCCTCCTGGCGAGCAGCGGGGGTGTCGGTCGGTCGTCTGGTACACGGCACGACCAGAGGAACACCCATTGGTGGTCGGAAACCAAGATCATCACAGAGGACAGATTCACCTCCTCCTCCTCCTACAGTGTCTTAAGTGTGCATTCAAACAACTCAAAGATGAACTGTTCAGTATATCTTCTGGCGAGGTGGAAGAAAAAGTTACACCACGTATGACAATTATTCAGTATGTCTTTTAAGAGAGTTAATTTTTTTTGTGTGTGTGTGATTGAAGCTTAGTGAACAAGGCCTTTGAGTTGCGATAGATGGACGCCAAACTGAATCGAACGACGGACAATAGGCACAACCTGTGATACATATTTTCTTATTTTGTCTGTAGTAAATTCTTCTTTGAATAAATATTCAAGAATCATTATTCGAAACACGAAAAACGGCTTCCATTTCCAACGAGTGAAACGAGTTCTTTGACACACCACGAAAGACTGTATTGCCTTCAGAGATGTCACACTCAGTGGTGTTGCTTTGAGACATTCTTAAACATATGAAGACAACATTTCTCTAATACTTTCAAAATGTCAAGTGAATTACATGCCCTTTAACCTATACCCATCAACAGACCTCCACATGTGTGTGTGTGTGTGTGTGTGTGTGTGTGTGTGTGTGCGCAAAAGGTTTCTCTTAAGCTAGGTTGTATCACTGGGAGCAGACCCTTTTCATAAACCCTTCGTCCTACAAAATGCGAAAGATCCCCAAAAAATAAAAAAACCCTTTGTACCTAAGAATCGGTATACATCTATCCAACTTAAAATTTACATTTCCAGAGTAAACGAACTTACAGATGTGAAGAAAAAAAAATATATTACGAGTAGGCAACGCAGGTATTAAAATGAATCAATACTACCAAAAAAATTTGTAGGATTTGATTGAATTTTTTTTTAAAACAGTTCATCGCAGGGAGGAAACTGTGCCCCTTGTAATCGTATTCATATATAAGTGTAAAAAAAAAAAAAAAAAAAAAAAAGGGCATGTTTTACGGGTTTTTGAGAAAACCACAAAAATTACATTGAGAGGTTTGAAGAAAAATGGGATATGGGAAGAAGTATAAAATGAACATTAGTGGATAACTGGTTCCCTTAACAGCACCATATCATAATACTCTACAAGAATTGTCTCAAGAAAATAGAAAATGGTGAATAATAAAAAAAAAAACGAATGACAGGGTGTCGTGGCCATAGAGTCTATATTTAACGTAAAAATACCAAGAATATCACCCCCAGAGGAGCGATCAACGGGTAAAAAAAACAACCCTTTTTCCGATAACAAAAAACGTGCGAGAAGAAAAAAATTGGGGGTATCTCAAACAAATCTTGGGAAGACGCATCGATCTTTAGTAGCAAGGCCAGAAACAATAGAACAGGCAGGAAAATAAGGTCCAATGGCCAGAAACAATAGAAAAGTCATGGAAATAAGGTCCAAAGGCCAGAAACAATAGAACAGGCAGAAAAATAAGGTCCAAAGGCCAGAAAGGGCTGGTCGTGAATAACACCATAAGGTCGCTAGTCACACCACTACAAACTACATCCTAATATCTTTGGCTCAAATAACAAAAGGAGGAAGGAAAAAAAATGGCTAAAAACGGGTTCTCCGCCTAAAACCTTGTGTATATAAACATTTAATCGAATGCCATCCTTCAGTGAACTTGCGCAAAATTCATCCCATCATCCTATCCTTGAGAGATGAAGGATCCGTGAAACGCATCCTCTCAATGAAAAGCCATCCACACAGCTCTTACCTGAAAACCACAGAGAAACAGATCTATACAACTAAAATAAAGATTGCCCCCTAAAAACAGTGTGCGTGTGTGTGTGTGTGTGTGTGTGTGTGTGTGTGTGTGACGCACGGAGGCAATGCACTTCCAACGAACAAGTCCCCCCCAAAAAAACTACCACCAGATCAAATGAGAGAGTCTCGATTCGCCCCCACAGCCAGGAGATGTGTGTGTGTGTGTGTGTGTGTGTGTGTGTGTGTGTGTGTGTGTGTGTGTGTGTGGGTGTGTGTGTGTGTGTGGAGGGGTTGGTGTGTGTGTGTGTGTGTGTGGAGGGCAAGAGATCAAAGATCCAATAAGGGTGACGGAAAGGTTAATTCCCACAGAGATGGAAGGTGTCCCTCAACTTTCCTTCGGGTATGAATACACCTCAGGCCTGCATTCCTCACATCCTTTTCCACCGAAAGATAAAAAGCTAGTTCGTCTCTCTCTCTCTCTCTCTCTCTCTCTCTCTCTCTCTCTCTCTCTCTCTCTCTCTCACACACACACAAACACACATAAAAAAGGGAAATACAATTGATGGAAATTTCAAAACATGTTTCATACATTTGCAATCGTTATAAGCTTATGAATTTGAGACTGCCTTTGGACAAGCCAATCCGCGCCGAGTGTCGACTCTCTCTCTCTCTCTCTCTCTCTCTCTCTCTCTCTCTCTCTCTCTCTCATTCACCGTGTCAACTGGTCACTTTAATGAATAACGCCGGCAATCAGAGTGGACCAATACAGATTATAAAAAAAAAGTGAAAAACAAAAGTAAATACAATATCCAACCGAATAAAAATATATGGTTTATCTTTTACTTTATTCTTGAACAGAATGTAAGGTCAGGTCCGTTGTACCGAATGGGAAGTGGGAGAGAAGGTTGGGGAAAACGAGAGAGGGGGATGGTTAATAAAGATGGAGACAAGGAGAATGGAGAAGGGGGGGGAGGAAGAAGAGGGAGGGAATAGAGGGATTAAGGAAGAAGGAGGAGGAGGAAGGAGAAGTTAAAGAGAGAAATGAAGGAAACGGCGGAAGAGGAGAAAAAAGAACCGAAGAAAGAGAGAGAGAGAGAGAAGAGGACAGAGGAGACAGATGGATGGAGAAGAAGGAAGGAGGCTAAAAGAGGAAGAGCGAGATGAAGAAGAACAAGAAGAAGACAAGGAGGAAGACTGAAGGGGGGAAAGAGAAGAAAAGAAGTGGAGAAAGATGATGAGGATGAATATGACAAGTGATGATGATGATGACGACGACGTGGTGGTGGGAAAATTGGAGAGAAGTGAAAGATAAGAAGACTGAAGATGAATATGAAATCAGCCGCCGGATAGATAATTATATGGTAATGGAAGAGGAAAGTTCAAGGATGATGACGGGTGGCGGATATAGATGAGGTCTGATGAAGGCGGAATAAACGGAAGAAATTTTGGAGTTGAAAAAAAAATATAGGTTTTGGAGAAGACGACGAACAGAAGGCCTTTTTTTTCTATCATTATTAAATTATTAATCAGGAAGTAGTTGAGGACACAGTACTTCAACTAATCACCTCTGTCGAACTACCTCCCCCAGGGTCAGTAACGACACATTGCCCCTTAACAAACGTACAAATTAGTCGATATATATATATATATATATATATATATATATATATATATATATATCCCTGGGGATAGGGGAGAAAGAATACTTCCCACGTATTCCCTGCGTGTCGTAGAAGGCGACTAAAAGGGGAGGGAGCGGGGGGCTGGAAATCCTCCCCTCTCGTTTTTTTTTTTTTTTTTTTTTTTTTTTTTCCAAAAGAAGGAACAGAGAATTCGGCCAGGTGAGGGTATTCCCTCAAAGGCCCAGTCCTCTGTTCTTAACGCTACCTCGCTAATGCGGGAAATGGCGAATAGTTTGAAAGAAAAGAAAGAATATATATATATATATATATATATATATATATATATATATATATATATATATATATACGAACATTCCAAACATAAAGGAAAAAAAATCCAAAAATCAGGGAAACAAATCTAAATCCTCTCAAATCTTTAACACGAACATTTATATCAACAAACATTATTCTCTTGGCGCATTCCCTACGAGTCGATGTCGTGTATCCCTGATATTCAACGTCGGTACCATAAGAAATTATAGGCAAAATATCCTAAATCTTAACGTGACCTGATCCCTGTAGACACTAGTGTTCTTAGTGTCTTCTCTCTACATCGGAGGTCATCTGATTTCACCGTGTGTGTGTGTGTGTGTGTGTGTGTGTGTGTGTGTGTGTGTGTGTGAAGGCCCATCCAATATACGACGGGAATGTCATGTCGCCTGAATATAATGCTGGAAATAGCCATCAAGATGGGTTCAGACGAATGCATATACTTTGCGTCACCTCATCCCCTCATTACTGATATATGTGATAAACGGTGATGCCGGGTCCCTTACAGAGCTTTCGTGCGTCCACCTTAACAACCTCCTGCATGAGGGGTTCCCCCTCTCATCCTCCACGTCCCAGATAAGCCATTGCCATGCATACAAAACGATAACAAGAACTGGGTCCGCCAATGTATTACTCCTATCAGCATTTCGCCAAGTATCGTGTAATTAAATCTATATTCTTAATTCTAAGAGACATGCGAGGCATTCGAGATATACTTGTTGGTGTGGACGTTTGTCAGAGTGAGGAGGAGGGATAGAGGAGTCCAATATGGGCGTCTATATATATATTTTTTTTTCCCCACACTATTTACCACCTTCCAAAATATTTCATTTTCCCTTAAGTTTGCTGATACTCACCCCATCTCTCGTCTCCCCCATTTTTTTTTCAGTTTCTTCACCCTCCTCTTGACCTCCTGCCACTTACTCTTGCACATCTCCCAATCACACGCACTCCTTCCCTATAAGCATCGCCTTACTTTACGATCTTGTTACTGCATTTATCATCGGGATATTTCTAAGTGGTGTCAAGGGATGGTCATCATTTTGCACAGATCAATCTGCGTCCGTGGAGGCTGTTCGCTGCCACATAACCCCACTCCAGCACACGGCAAGGTTCAACACTATGGACGAAATCGTGAGCACGTTCAGTGTCGTCTAGTGAAGTAGTTTCCCGCGTTGTGCATCAGCAAACGCGACAACACGAACCGGGACAATGATCGCACTGTCGTTGATAAGAGGCCACAACACTGTTTTCAACGTAGGGCTTCTCTGAACAATCTAGTAAGTCAACCATTCCTTTAGGAGCTGCTATCTGTGTGACGAAAAGGATGCACTTCTATCGAGTATTTTCAGATTATTTTTTTCCCCCTCCAAATCGCAAGTCTTCTTCTCATAGCCTGAATCTTAATGTTTTAAAAAACACCAGAGAAGTTATGTTTAGACGAATCAATACATAGACATACACATAAAAGATTTCTTTATATTTTCTCGACCTAAAAATACACGACCAAATTTGAAAGGTGAACCAAATGCAAAACACTATTCCATGTGAGGGAATACTACAAAAGATATTTAAATAGTAACATCTTTTGTGATGTTGTGCTCAACTAATACAAGTTTTGACAATCGCCCCATGACTTTCTGACACACCCCATCCTGCATATGAAAAGGCCCGACAACTTCCTGATATTAAGTCTTGTGACTGTCTTGTCATCTTCACTCAGGAGGACTTGGGAGAAGTTGTTCTTATTTTTGTTTTTCCCACCATTTCAGCAGTGCACTGGAAGACTCACTCTCTTGTGTTTTCGATGGCGTTGACTGCCGTTCTCACTCTCTCTCTCTCTCTCGTCTAATGTACGAGGGACGACAGTATGCAAATGTAGTTTGTGACTTTACCGATACGAGACTCGAGGACAGGTGAGCAAACACATTTTCTCCTCCAGTGCGACCAACTCTGGGTGACGGGCACTTCATTTTGCCCGATTTAATGCTTGGTTCTCAGAAAGGTCCGTGAGGAGATGGTGATATCCACCCACATTGCCTCTCATTCCCTTACGTCTCGTATTATTCGACAAACTCGCCTCTGCGATAACACTCGTCAGCATTTCCAGGGAAGCCTGCATATATCACCTTTATTTTTCATCCAAGTGCTTCACACACCCCGTAAGAGAGAGATCTGTTGACTGTGAGCTATCCCTCGATGGCCTGATGGCTTCTAAGTATTTCTTCTTACAATCCCTTCCAACATTTGACAGTGGACGGAGTATCTGGTATCCGATTCTAAAGGGAACACTTTGATCCCTTTTGTCTTTAGATTAGGGCTATAAACTAGGGTTATATAAAAGCTTCCAAAGTTACTGGATCCTGTATTCTCTCTCTTATGGGTACCTATGGCCAATGCTAACAGTGTTTCACAGTTCTATGGATCGTATCTTCTTCCGTACTACACGGACATGCTAAGTCTTTCACTCGCATTTGATTACCGAGGAAGTCAAGGTCACATCTACGTGTGAAGTCTGGTTGCGGTACTTTTTAGGAAAACCCCATTTGGGGTAGTCATTAACCATCAAGGTGTTTCGTGTCATCGGCCAGAACAAATTACAGGTACAACCAAGGCCAATCGTGGGCGTTATATAATATATATATATATATATATATATATGCCTCACGGCTCTAAGAAAGGGCCCTAGTGTTATTCAGGGTCTCCTTCCTGAAAGTCTTGAATCTCTATCGCTGCGCTACTTCCACCAGCGAGAAATCGATGGCCTACTTCGCAATGAGAAGTTCTTTGAGGAGACATCCCAGGGTCACAGCCTCGCCAAAGGTGACATTTCACTTGGGGTGTAACCTCATGACGTACACACACACACACACACACTATATATATATATATATATATATATATATATATATATATATATATATATATATATATATATATATATATATATATTCCTCTTTACAAGCAGCTGTGATCTCTTTTTATCTCAGCTGATACACTGTTTTCGTAACATAGTTCAGTGGCCCTCGAGGCTAAATTCTAACAACTAAACTCTCTCTCTCTCTCTCTCTCTCTCTCTCTCTCTCTCTCTCTCTCTCTCTCTCCTATCATTTTGTTTTTGCTCCTCCTAGTGTCTCCCTCATCATACTTACCCCATTAACTAACTACACTGATGCTACTTTCCTAGCCCCTAGTCTTTAAAATTCCCTTTTGACTTTTATGATTCCCTTTGAAGATTATCTCGCCCACTATCTCGTCACTATCAACCATCTCCTTACTACCTCGTCAATGTCCCTGACCTTTAATTAGTCTTTAAAATTCCCTTTTGACTTTTACGATTCCCTTTGAAGATTATCTCGCCCACTATCTCGTCACTATCAACCATCTCGCTTACTACCTCGTCAATGTCCCTGACCTTTAATTCAGTCCTTAACCTTTCATTTCTCGGCAGATCACTATCACCGAAATCCCTGAGTCAACTTCCATAAATAACGAGGCTTTTGTCCCGACCCTGAACGAACAGGCTGTACAGACGACAGCAGATCAGACTCTGTATGAAGCACTGCTCACCTATTTATTGGGGTGTGTGGGAGCATGGGTTTGGGTTAGAACTCCCTCCTTTTTCCATCTACCTTCGCCACAATTCAGTGGAAATCCTCTTTATCAAGTTCTCAATGTGAAACCATTTACTTTTCTTTTCTTTTTCATTTTACCACATCGTTGTTATCTCTTCTTTCTCTTGAGATAATCATCATTTTGGCTTCTACTCTCCTGTGATGTTTACCTGTGTGTTTCATCCTCTGGTCACACAGGACCTTACTCAGTCCCTGCGTTCCATAGGCAACTGACTGCACCGATATCTACTTCTTTCCTTCCACAACTAGACCGTGGTACTCTTTACCTTCCGGCAATACTGGAGACGCCTTAAAACAAAGTCTTCTTTTCATCAAAAGGCAAGTCTATCATCACGGAAAAAAAAATATGGTGAACCCTTCCTCTTCTTTTGTTCACATCTGATCTTATTGTGGGCACCAATAAGAATTAAACATGCAAGAAAGTCTATAATCTTCTATCACGGAAAAGTCAAAGGAAGGGAAAGGTGTTTTTGTACCATCCTTAGTTTTCGGTAAACATCAACACCTGTTTCTGCAGTTATGTTTCCTTGCGAGTGGTACTTGATCATATTGTTCACCACGCCTTCTTCCCCCAACCTCAGTGAATAACAGCTTGTATCTCTGCCAACTCATGCCTCAATATAATCGGCCGCTACTGAAAATAGATCTGCCGAAAACACTGCCTCACTCACATCGACTCGAATCCGATACTCGGTTCTCCTCCGTTCAAACCTCGATTACAATACTGTGATGTGAATATACTGAATGTTGCGCATGATGACCACCCGGAAAAGGTAAGAATCTTCATTCGAGGCCGTTGCAATTCTTCTGCTAACTGGACCAAATAGTTTCCTAGTTACGTTACACGTAACCTACTACAGGAGGAAGTACGATCGAGTCTGTGGAATTAAATCTGAAGGTTACCTGGCTTACCTAACTTTTCCCTAACTTTTCATGGTGTACTTTTTAAGCTTTTTTTTCCCCACCTTTAATTCCCGTCGTTTTTTGTGCGCGTGATGGTGAGCAAAAAGGTTCATTGTGGGACCTTATGATTGAAGACGAGAACCACGTAAACAAACACACATCTGGGGAGAGAGAGAGAGAGAGAGAGAGAGAGAGAGAGAGAGAGAGACTTGCATACGCAGGATCAACTGTGCACTGGATGGGGAGCTTCTGTCGTTACATATTTACAGAAACTATGATTTACGAGAAATCGGGGCAGCTTCTGTCCTTCTTACACATTTACAGACACTATAATTTACGAGATGTAATTTCCTGCCGTTCAAAGTTTCATTTCTTCCCAGGAGAAGTTGTTGTTTGATGTTGCTATTAAGACACTCGCCTTTCTGAATACTTCGTTAAACTAGAAAAAGAAGCTCGGTGAACGTCACCCCTCCACCTTCTTGTTTACCTTGCTCCCCGATCATCAGCTGAGCAGTGTATGCGATGAAGCCAGCTAGGCTGGCGAAATGCGTCACACGTCAGCGGTCCTGGACGCAAGGCTTTCCCTCAACACTCAGGGATTATTCCCTGGAGGGGGTGTGATCTGTTTCCCTGGAGGTGGAGGGTGTGTGACCTGCTTCCTTGGAGGGAGTGTGATCTGTTTCCCTGGAGGTGGAGGGGGTGTGATCTGCTTCCTTGGAGGGAGTGTGATCTGTTTCCCTGGAGGTGGAGGGTGTGTGATCTGTTTCCCTGGAGGGAGTGTGATCTGTTTCCCTGGAGGGGGTGTGATCTGCTTCCTTGGAGGTGGGGAGTGTGATCTGTTCCCCTGATGGAGGGTGTGATCTGTTCCCCTGATGGGGCTGTCTATTCCCTGGTGGGGGTGATCTGTTGATGAGGTAACATATGCTGCCCTAATGGAGTCGTCTGTTCCCCAGTGATCTTTTTCCTGAGAAAGTGATCTAATCCCCTAATTGGATTGTCTGTTTCTTGGTGGGGCGATCCGATTCCCTAGTGGGGGTAATCTATACCCAGATGGGATCGACTAAGTTCCACTATTCGCTAGTGGGCCCCATCTCAAAAGTTCTATTCTGGGATGGTTTGACCTTTCTAAGTTTGAAGGACAAATTATTTTCTTTTATTTTTTTGGACCAAGTCACGAATCTTCAGCTGGTTTAAAGATCGATATTAGTCTCTCTTGTCTTTGGCCACTGGTGACTCCGCTCATGTGACAAGACCAGGGGACAGAACTACTTCGTTCTATCGCGTATGACACGTATTGCACTTACTAATTTCCAACTTTTCTTCGAATATTGCCTAATCTTTGAGAAGATTTATCTATCTACTTTTTAAAATAAACCGAGAGGATATATAAACACACATACACACAAGCCCACAGTCACACAGTACACAACACGCTGGAGTACACATACACGCCGCCACAAATACACAGACACACAACCATCTGCACACACGCACACATACAACGAAACACAAACAAAGCTACGAAAGGTAAAACTGCATCAGTAATATATAACAGTAGGAGAGAAAAAGAGAGAGTTAGAGAGACAGAGCGTTCATATTGAATCTGGCAGACGTGGGGTTGGCACACAACAGATGTGAAGCCAATTGCATACACCCCCGTAGTGCATCTACCACAGTTGGAACGTGGAGCCAATTGTGAATTCCTCTATTTTCTTTCTTTCTTTCTGCAGAAACATCTGGACAACTCGACGTATGCTGATGTTTGGCAAGCTTTTCGCCCACGCGCCTTGGAGAGAGAGAGAGAGAGAGAGAGAGAGAGAGAGAGAGAGAGAGAGAGAGAGAGAGAGAGAGAGAGAGAGAGAGAGAGAGAGAGAGAGAGGAGGAATGTAGGAGGATTTGTCCAAACACGTGTGGGTTGCGGTGCCTGAAGATGTTGAAGGCATCTCGAGGACTGAACCTTTTATCCATCGTTCGTGACGGACGTCAAGAATTGGATGTCTATAATCATCAACGCGGTGCCTGGGTGAGGCGGATCGTGTGTGTACAGCCACTCACGACACCTGCTTAATCTTCAATCCACAGGTAGCTAGACCACGCAAGACTCGGCAAGCTGCTCCTGCTGCTGCGTCAACGTGATTATTCTATGGCCATCGGCAACTCAAGGGTGGGCCGATTTGACACCTGTTTCTTTTCCTACACCTCGAAGCTCTAGAACTCTGTACTTTCTCATGTCTTTCCCAATAACTATGAACTTGCATATTTCAAAAGACAGGTTTTTCACTTTCTCCAAAATTCGTAAATACTTTCCCTTGTCTTTTCTTTTTCCCGTTTCATAATTCTCTCTATGTTTCAATTAAGGTCCGGCCTTGATGTGGAATTTTGTCCGCGACTGAAGCCTTCAACATAAAAAAAAAATGGACTTCTATGCTTAGCAAGAATGCCTCTTATATTTACCTTTGTACGATATACCTAGTGATAAGTGATACCAACGTCTTCCATTCCACAATCTTTTACCCTTCAAAAACAAAACGCATACGTTGAACCCGATCACATTATCATTCCTTTGACATCTCCGTTTGAATTATCTCGATCCCTTAGCAAGTTCCCTATCCAGCTACGTATTTACCCAACCCCCCCTAGTCAAAAGCTTCACCTCGTAACTTCAAAGTATGACATTATACATCTTCCTGACACACCTATCACAGGCTATACTTTCTGAAAGTCCAAATCATCTTAAACAGATATATTCATTCATTCATTCATTCGTGACCTCCTCTCCTCTACTGCTTTCTTCATCTAACATATTCGACTCGCGTCTTATTTCTTGCATTCATCCATTCGCCCAGACCCAACCACATTACGCGCGCGCTATCCACCTCTATCATTTCTCCATCGGCTTTCACCTGGATACACCTCGGTATCATATCCATACATTACACCTGGGATAACTTACTCCATCATGCTCGTCCGCTACACCGCTCAGGGGATAAGCATGGAACGCACAGTTAAGCATATGTTGATACCGGCTCGAAATGAATCATGCACGCCCATACGACACTCCAGACACCCATTCTCTCTCTCTCTCTCTCTCTCTCTCTCTCTCTCTGCTCACTAGAGTGAATCTTCGTTCTTTCCTCCTTGACAAAACCACTGTTCTTAGCATCGCCCATACGACACTCCACACTCCAATTCTCTCTCTCTCTCTCTCTCTCTCTCTCTCTCTCTCTCTCTCTCTCTCTCTCTCTCTCTCTCTCTCTGCTCACTAGAGTGTATCTTCGGTCTTTTCTCCTCGACAAAAACAGACAAAACCACTGTTGTCAGCTTCAGTGTTCCTACTGCCAAGTCGAATCGAGCGTCACTCTCAAACACCTGCACTTGCTCAGATATTCTGGATATCTAGCATTCTGACCAACACCTTACTGTCGTCTTCTATGTCTTCAGAAAGCTACAGAGTAACCGATCACTGCATTTATTCTTTGCTATCCTCCACTCGAACTGTTAGAGGGTCACTGATAATCGCATCTATTCTTTATTATCCTTTCCTCGAAAGTTAGAGAGTAATTGATAATCGCATTTATTCTTTACTATCCTCCCCTCGTACGGCAGAGTAACTGATAATAGCATTTATTCTTCACTATCTTCTCGAACTGTATTAACTGAAAACTGCATTTATTCTTTACTATCCTCTCCTCGAACTCTAGTGGTCTAATTACCATCATCAACAATGCCAGAGCTGATTCCCTGAGGACACATAACTGATTTTCTTTTCTACTTCGTTGATTTAGTTATGTCCACCACACGATGCAAAACTCACGACTGGCTAATTAACTACGTCAGTAGTTATGCATACATATATTTTTCATACACCGACGAGTCCACGGGGAAATAAAATACCGTAAGTTCCCAAGTGCACTTTCGTGAAATAATCACATCATCAGAGGAGATACAAGAAGAAATATAAGTCAGCTGATATATATATATATATATATATATATATATATATATATATATATATATATATATATATATATATATATACACACACACACAAACTTCATCACCTTATCATGAAGCATGATGAAAATCAAAATTCACGTGACCTTAAATCCGATGCGGGGAAGAGATCATTAGTCAGCAACGTCAGGAAAGGGTCGCTGGACCACACGGGTCCGTCACTCCAGACGAAATGGTTCTGTCGATATACACAAGATCCATCACAGTTGGTGTCTCCCCCTCTCCCCTAACCCACTGCTCATGGTCCACTGCCTCTACCACAGTTCCGAGGTAGCCAGGGAGTCGTATTCTAATATCAAACAAGAGTCGTTATGTCTCCAATACTAATCTTTGTTCACATGTTTAAAAAAAAGAAAAAGAAAATGGAAGTCGTGTGGTTAACTTTTAATTTTTTTTTTTTTTGGAGTAGCATGTAACAGCTAACGTTTTGGGAAGTTTCTCATGGCGTTTAAATGAAAACCTGTTGTCGTTAATAAGATATAGTAAAATACTTCATTCATAAGTCCATCTTTTTACGCGTCAAGTCTGTAAAAAAAAAAGGCGATCAAGTTTGTGTGTGTGTGTGTGTGTGTGTGTGTGTGTGTGTGTGTGTGTGCGTGTAAATACACAGGTGTTGCTGGACTCCGCCGCTCGAGTAAAGAGCCACCTCTGGCAGGGCTGTCTCACTGTCATAAGACGAGTGAGGAGATTAGAGTCTAGTCAAAAATATATTCGCTTTCAAGGAGTCTAGCCTTCTCTGCTGATGATCGCAGCGCAGCCTTGAAGCTGTAGAAGGGCCCTGGATCATAAAGAAAGGGGTCCTGGGGTTATGAAATGATAACACACACACACACAATTTGATACCTGTCAAGATCGACAATAAATATGACTTCTGTAGGGTTACAGGCACCATATGTGTCACCTCAACCGCTGAAGAACAAAAAGCGAATACCAGAGGCTTAAGAGTAAGTCGCACGGTTATACAAAAACGATATGCAAGGTTTTCGTCAAACAAAACCAAGAATAAACTACATAAGTATGGTCTTTGTCGAACAAACCCAAGAATAAACTACATAAGCAAGAACTTTTTATTCAAAGAAACTACGTAAGTATGGTCTTTGTCGAACAAACCCAAGAACAAACTACATAAGCATGAACTTTTTATTCAAAGAGACCGAGGGACAAACTGCAAAAGCAAGGCCTTTGTCAAGCCTGAATATCAAACGGCATAAGCAAAGCCGTTGTCAAACAGGCACAAGAATAACCTTCGAGGGAGAGGCCCTTGACAAATCGTCTAGATCCAATGTATTCCGAACGATTGCGCTCTCGCCATCTTCTCGACCCCTCAACTGCCACTTCAAAACCCTTAAAACCCAAAAGTTTCAAAACAATAAGACACACGAGAACAGCTTCAGAATCCCATGTTTATAGTTCCTTCCTTCGTCTCTCTTACAGCAAGAGTTCTTCCAAGAAGAGGAGTTTCTCTCTGGCAGGCCCCCCCAGCAGACACGCCTCCCTCTTACTAGTGGCATTGTTCGCAACAGTCTCCAGCTGAGACTAATGAGACATTGGTGGTGACTGAGAGCAAAATGCTAATCGAAGGAAGAGATGCGAGTTTTTTCTTTTTTTTTCCGTGGCAAGAGGACTTTTTCGCGAAGGAATCTCAAAGCCAATACTAGAAGAACCCTCTAACCTTCCTGGAGAGGAGCCCAGAAGACCTAGGTATCACCAAATGAATCTCAAAAAGCCATCGAAGGTACCAGGAAAGAGGCGACTTCAAGCAACCATTCAGGGGAGTGGAGACGCCTCATTCCTCCAGAATTCATCATCCACGAAGAGAAAACCAAGAACAACTTGGGTAGATGGCCCAGGAGGATCTTGAGAGAGGTACAGTAGAGGCTCATTAGTGGGTATCTTGAGGCCACTCAACGACCCTGCTTTAACCAGGCCTCTCCTCAGCCACGGCTCACCGCACACACACGCACAAGGAGGAGAAATTACGTGAACGTTTCCTCACACATATTGTATGGTGAAAAACTACGGTTTCATTTCGTGTGATTGTTTTCTTTCGTTTATCCATCTTAATGCCGAAAACCACAACGAACGCGTGACTTCGTTAAATGCAGGATCACCAAGTGGGAAAGGAAAGCACGAGAATCCTCAGCGCTTTCGTGTATTACCGAATCTTCAGATGTAACTAGTCCTCAGCAGCCACCTTGATATGGAACGCGTGAGATCTTCATTTTTAAGATAATTCAACATAATAATCATTAGCTCAGACCAGTGAGGGTTTTACCCTCTGGTAAAATGGCCCAGCATTTGCCCTTAGACCTGACCCTTTCTTGGCTTGTGACCCGACCCTTTATTGGCTTATGACCTGAATCTTTAATGGCTTGTGACCCGAGCCTTTAATGGCTTGTGACCTGAGCCTTTAATAGCTTGTGGCCCGAACCTTTATTGGCTTGTGGCACGAACCTTTATTGGCTTGTGGCACGAACCTTTATTGGCTTGTGGCCCGAACCTTTAATGGCTTGTGACCCGAGCCTTTAATGGCTTGTGACCTCAGCCTTTACTGGCTTATGACCCGAGTCTTTATTGGCTTGCGAGCCGACCCTTCAAGCGTCAGGCCAACATACCGATGGGTTCTTATAAAATCATTATCACCTTCAGTGATAATGGACACCATTAAAAGATATTACCCTAATATGACGATATCCTTACGAACAGAACTATGATAAGAGATAAGACCTGATCGTGCCGTAAAACTTTTGATCGCTAGGGAAGATTAATAGTGTCCAGGGATTAAACCTCGGATAGCAACGGATGTTGGATTACAAAAAAAAATCATCCAAGAACATTAAAGAAAGATAATTACATCAGAGAAAGTTGATTAATACCTGGAGGGGGAAGGAAAAATGATCAGGGATTAAAAAAGATTAATCCCTCGTGGAACGTGATCAATTATCGACAAACTCCGTTCCAGGAGATTGCATGAGGACTTTAAGACTGTATTCTAGGTACAGTCGACACGTTACAGAATCAAAGCCATAGAACACCCACAGCGATTACAAAAATCCCAGTCACACAACAGTCGAGACTGCCTCTCCCCCGTATCTAACGAGCGGATTAATAACGTCCCTTCTTTACGACGAACGACCTTAAGCGACTAAGGAAGGCACAGAACAGCGCCCAAGTAGCCATCATAAAAAAAAGAAAAAAGACTTCAAGTGTAACCTCGACTGTTATCAGTTATAACTCGAGGTTCACATACAAAAGAGGGACTTTCCAGTGTAATCGACACAGAAAAAAAAAGTCTTTATCTCTCCTTGGGTCTTATCACATGGCGGTGTCGGTAGTGCATAAGGGAGAACTTTTGTTTTGGTGTGTGTGTGTGTGTGTGTGTGTGTGTGTGTGTGTGTGTGTGTGTGTGTGTGTGTGTGTGTCTTCAGCCCTTCGCTCCTCAAACCCCAAGCCCTTGAGAACAATTGGGTGGTTAGAGAAGTGGCCCAAGAGGATTAAAAAAAGGTGGGGATGGGTGGGTGAGGTATTTAAGGGTGCATTGGGGAAAGGGGGGGGGGGTAGTGGCGTACTAAGAAAAATGACACACGGATTAGAAAAAAAAATTTTATGGGAACGATAAGGGAGGAAATGACAGAGCGAGGAGAGAGGATGGGCAATGAAATATGTAGGAAGAGATGGGGGGGAAAGCAGTGGGTGAGAGAGAGAGAGAGAGAGAGAGAGAGAGAGAGAGAGAGAGAGAGAGAGAGAGAGAGAGAGAGAGAGAGAGAGAGAGGACGGATGTGGAAAATGGGTCGCAAGAATAATGAGAAGGAGAGAGAGTCTAGGGTTATTACGTAAGTGTATGTGTGTGTGCGTGTGAGAGAGAGAGAGAGAGAGAGAGAGAGAGAGAGAGAGAGAGAGAGAGAGAGAGAGAGAGAGAGAGAGAGAGAGAGAGGTGAAGCCAAAACGTTCTTGACCCTAGCTTCCTGAACCAACAAACATGTCAAAAACTTGTAAGACACTTAAAAAAAAACTGCCTACAATATCATATATATATATATATATATATATATATATATATATATATATATATATATATATATATACACACACACACACACAACCATATTATCATTAATGTCAAAACCCAACTTTGTCCTATTTTTCTATCACCATACACTTTCTCTGTGGATACCCTATGACCAATGGTTATTCTCGAGGGTAAATCATCAAACAAAACAGTTCTGCAAACCTTGCGAGATCTTAGAACCTTCGAATCTGTGTCGGGACTTCCCTCACACGATCCCCATCCGTTACTGGGATGCGTATTTTCACTGAACAGGAGACGGTACGCATATACGCATAGCGACCACATCAATCACCGAGGCGTACTTGGCCATTGGGCCAGGTGGCTTGGGTTGGCACACCAGCTACCTCTATCGAATCCATGATCACAAAACAGCGGTTCGAGGCTTCACGAGTCGGTTCACCCAATAACTACAATTTTTTTCCCCCTTTTTTCTGCAACAGTTGCCATCTTTCCATTCTACTGACCGACCAGCCTCATCTGTATGCCATGTTCTCTCTCTCTCTCTCTCTCTCTCTCTCTCTCTCTCTCTCTCTCTCTCTCTCTCTCTCTCTCTCTCTCCAACACTTGCCATAGTCCCACACTACTGACCACCCTCATCTGTATGCCATCTCGTCCATTCTTCTCTATGATCCTACCTCCATGATCTGCATTCGAATGATGTAAATAAAAAATATATTAATGGTTTCGTAGAGCAAAAGATGGAAATTTTCAAGCTGGTGTCGAGGAGGAGGAGCAATTCTTACGCGGACTGGTACGACGGGAGCGCCATACAGTTTCCTCACCTCCTCCTCCTTCGGTCTACCGTAAAATTGGTGATCAAGTGGGTAATTTCTTCCCGTTCTTTCAATCGTACACAAGCCAATCATTTCCCCCCTCCCACCTCTCAATCAGTCGCCCATAATTCGATCTTATTCATTCCAATCCTTCCACTCCGACACCGTCAGTGCATATCTACCTCAACAGACGTCAGTACATATCTACCTCAAAACACACGTCAGTGCATATTTACCTCAACACGCGTCAGTGCATATCTACCTCAAAACACACGTCAGTGCATATCTACCTCAAAACACACGTCAGTACATATCTACCTCAACACACGTCAGTGCATATCTACCTCAACACACGTCAGTGCATATCTACCTCAACACACGTCAGTGCATATCTACCTCAACACACGTCAGTGCATATCTACCTCAAAACACACGTCAGTACATATCTACCTCAACACACACGTCAGTGCATATCTACCTCAACACACACGTCAGTACATATCTACCTCAAAACACACGTCAGTGCATATCTACCTCAACACATGTCAGTGCATATCTACCTCAAACCACACGTCAGTGCATATTACCTCAACACACGTCAGTGCATATCTACCTCAACACACGTCAGTGCATATCTACCTCAACACACGTCAGTGCATATCTACCTCAAAACACACGTCAGTACATATCTACCTCAAAACACACGTCAGTGCATATCTACCTCAAAACACACGTCAGTACATATCTACCTCAAAACACACGTCAGTGCATATCTACCTCAACACACGTCAGTGCATATCTACCTCAACACACGTCAGTACATATCTACCTCAAAACACACGTCAGTGCATATCTACCTCAACACACGTCAGTACATATCTACCTCAAAACACACGTCAGTGCATATCTACCTCAACACACGTCAGTGCATATCTACCTCAAAACACACGTCAGTGCATATCTACCTCAAAACACACGTCAGTGCATATCTACCTCAAAACACACGTCAGTGCATATCTACCTCAAAACACACGTCAGTGCATATCTACCTCAAAACACACGTCAGTGCATATCTACCTCAAAACACACGTCAGTGCATATCTACCTCAAAACACACGTCAGTGCATATCTACCTCAAAACACACGTCAGTGCATATCTACCTCAAAACACACGTCAGTACACATCTACCTCAATACACGTCAGCGCATATCTACCTCAACACATCGAACACCCCCCTAAACACATCAGGCTTCAACCCTACCTACAACCCTGTAATTCGACTCCAAAACTCTACTTCTGCCTATATATCAAACCACTTCCCCTTCACTGTCAAATATACTCGCTCAAACACACTAATCCCTCCTTCCCCCCCAAAAAAAATAATCATACTACACCAATAATTTTCGTCACCTAATCCTTATCATACCTCCTCGAGGTGATGCGTATTCAAAATGCGTAATCACCAGCATTCTGCGTACAACTGCACCATCCAAAATGGACACTATGGCCAAAGGATTCCCTGAAATAATCACAACGAGACCTTTCAGTTATTCCTCAAACACCGAAAATCATCTTTAAATACCACAAGAGAAATAATGACCACCTCCCCTCCCCCCCAAACACACACACACACACACACACACACACACACACACACACACACTCCTCTCTTTTGCCCTTTACAGTTTAAATACCACCCTGAACCACAAATATCAAGGTCAAACAGAAAACTCTCCTCACTTTGGATATAAACGCTCACACGAAAATACAAAGAGAATCGAAACGTTTAATTCACACAAGCGATAAGAGTTCAGAATTCAAAACAATACTCACGAAATACTCTAATGGGAGATTAAAATAAAATCTCCCACCAACTCACAAGATGTTATCTAGAGAAAACGGATAATATAAAAAAACAAAAAAAAAAACTATACAACAGAAAACGCAGTGCAGTTATACAACGAGAGACGGAAAAAAAAACAAAAAAAAAAAACGGCGCTCAAGGGAGAACAGATCGAACGCGCGGCGCTCGGAAGGGGGAGAGAGAGAGAGAGAGAGAGAGAGAGAGAGAGAGAGAGAGAGAGAGAGAGAGAGAGAGAGAGAGACGCACACACAATGGCGCGTCTGTAAAGAGCCAAGGGAACAATGCAACACCCCGGGAACTTCGTGCTGCAGGTTGCAAGACGTGTAGCCTGGTGATCCGACCATCGCTACAGAGTAAGAAGGAGGAGGAGGAGGTGGTGGTGGTAGGAGGTGGTGAGGAGGAGGTGGTGGTAGGAGAAGGTGGAGGAGGAGGTGGTGGTAGGAGAAGGTGGAGGAGGAGGTGGTGGTAGGAGAAGGTGGAGGGGGTGGTGGTGAGGAGGACCTGGTGGTAGGAGGTGGTGAGGAGGTGGTGGTGGTGGTAGGAGGAGGAGGAGGTGGTGGTGGTGGTAGGTGGTGAGGAGGACCTGGTGGTAGAAGGTGGTGGTAAGGAGGACGTGGTGGTAGGAGAAGGTGGAGGAGGACGTGGTGGTAGTAGTAGGAGGAGGAGGAGGAGGAGGAGGAGGTGGTGGTGGTAGGTGGTGAGGAGGACCTGGTGGTAGAAGGTGGTGGTAAGGAGGACGTGGTGGTAGGAGAAGGTGGAGGAGGACGTGGTGGTAGGAGGAGGAGGAGGAGGAGGAGGTGGTGGTAGGTGGTGAGGAGGACCTGGTGGTAGTAGGAGGTGGTGGGGAGGATCATCCGTATATAATAGTACAGAGGTCACTGAGAGTATAGCCCCATCAACGTGCATCGAAAACGGGAGGATATGCGAGAGGCGGTCAGCCTCGGTAAACTGCGGAGGGCTGGATTCGAGGACGAGGGTGAAAGGGAAGAAGGGAGACGATGATTCCTCTGACGTGAAGGACGAGGCGTCTCGTCCGCGGACGGTAAAAAAGCCGCGACTGCGTCCACGGTTAAGTGATCACAGTCAAGAGACTGCGCAGACACGCGTGGAAAACGGGGCAACGGTGCAGAGAGAGAGAGAGAGAGAGAGAGAGAGAGAGAGAGAGAGAGAGAGAGAGAGAGAGAGAGAGAGAGAATTTCGAAATGAATAAAAATATCTTAATACAATAAACACAAGAGTGATTCAAAACGTCAGAAAACTGCCTGGAGAGAGAGAGAGAGAGAGAGAGAGAGAGAGAGAGAGAGAGAGAGAGAGAGAGAGAGAGAGAGAGAGAGAATTAACTACAAAAAGCACGTGGCGAAGAGAAACAAAAGCAGAGACGTTCCCCATTTTAAAGAAAGCAGATTTTTAACATTTTTTTTTGTTACCACGAGATGGCAACGCCTTGAAGACCTTCTTATAAGGCTCGATTACTAAATCAGTAACAAACCTCCTGGAAGAAGAAGAAGAAGAAGAGGAAGAGGAAGAAGAAGAAGAAGAAGAAGAGCAAGAAGAGGAGGAAGAAGAAGAGCAAGAAGAAGAAGAAGAAGAAGAAGAAGAGCAAGAAGAAGAAGAAGAAGAAGAAAAGCAAGAAGAAGAAGAAGAAGAAGAAGAAGAGGAAGAAGAAGAAGAGGAAGAAGAAGAAGAGGAAGAAGAAGAAGAAGAGGAACGGCGACGAAAATATATATGACAAGACCCACATATCATTACTGACAAAATATAAAATGTTAATCATGTGTGGAGTCCAATCCCTAAGGCCCCAAGTACCACTTGACCCTCTTTTAGTACAACACACACACACACACACACACACACACACACACACACACACACACACACACGACAAAAAAGACGAGCCCAATACTACAGAAATAAAAGCGTTAATGAAAAATATCACAAGGTGACACTAAAATTTGTTATGCTACTTAGCGAAGACTCACTTCAAGCTATCAGAAGAAAGAATAAAAGAAATTATAATAACAAAACCAGAGGAAAACAAACACAATTCTTTCGTAAAGGTATTGTGTACAGGATGACGGTGTAATCACTTCTAATGAGCATACTTTCGAGGAGCACAATAAAGCCACCTTCGCCTCTTCAAGACAAGGGAGAAGAAAATATGGCTATGGAACCCTTCAAGGCTTTTTTTTCTTTCACAACTCTCTTCAAGGCTTTTTTTTCACAACTCTCCAAGGCTTTTTTTTCTTTCACAATTCTCTTCAAGGCTTATTTTTCACAACCCTCTTCAAGGCTTTTTTTTCTTTCACAACTCTAAAGGCTTTTTTTTTCACAACCCTCTTCAAGGCTTTTTTTTTTTCCACAACCTCCTGATCACACTTTTTGTAACACCGCTGTATACTCACATCAGTCCTCTTGGGAAGGCGACATAAGAGAGTCAAATTTCAATAAAGACTTTCTGAGTTTTCAAATTGAATGCCTCCCAAACACAGTTTCTTCCTATCTCTCTATCGTAAAATTCCTCAACTTTACTCTCTCATTCGACGGTGCTGCAGTCCCATCTCTTGACTCGATGAACATAATTGGCATTACTGTAACATCCACACTATCTTGGAAACCCCACATTTAGGAAATAGCCAAGTCTGCCTCTAATGAACCGGGAGTGTTGCTTAGATGTCGGAATTTTCATTCATCTGTACAGCTGCTCCGTTTATACCAAAGAATGATCTGTCCTTGCACGGCATATTGCTCTCACATCTGGGGTGGTTCGAGCTCTGCATCCTTGCTTGACAGAGTCGAGTCGAAAGCGGTCCGACTTATAATCTCTCCCAGGCAAACTTAAAAATTTGACTCGCTTGCCCTACGCCGCAATGATGGATCACTTTCCCCTCTTCTGTAGGTATTACTTTAGTTTTTGCACCCGAGAGCTGGCTGCCTGTGTGCCCCCCCCACCACTAGCTAGACCACGCAACACTCGGCAATCCCCTGCGTCACATGAATACTGCGTCGCCGTTGGCAACTCGAGGTAAGCAGTTTTGATATCTGTTTCTTTCCCTACACGTCAAAGTTTGGACCTCTCTACAGCCACACGTCTTTCCCAATAACTGTGACCTGGGATCTCTTAAAATAGGTTTGTCTGTTTTCTCCACTTCCTGCAAAATGTGTAAATGCCTCTCCTTGTCTCTCCTCTTTTCCTTTATCTAACCTCTTTTATATTTCAATTAAGACTAAGCCTCGATGTGGACTTTTGCCTGTAACTGGAGCCTCTAGAGTTTCAAAAATATCAGAAAAAAACAATGAATATGCAAAATGAATGCATCAGTCTATTTCCACTCCTTGAGACGAGGCACAGAATTAAATACGATAGCATATAAAGGAAGAAGGTGAGTGGCAGTAATGATATCTGATACTATAACCAGTGTTTGTGTGTGTGTGTGTGTGTGTGTGTGTGTGTGTGTGTGTGTGTGTGTGTGTGTTAGTCAGGAACCCCGTCACCATTTCCTTAGTGGGGATTTACAAATCCGTTCTTATCAGATCCCTCCGCGCTGCGATACGAGGCCACATCAGCACCAAGATCTGAGATAAAGGTAAATCCTCCATAATGATTAATCCCACGACCCCAGCGTTACGTGTGACCTACGGACAAACAAACTTAGGGTGTGTGTCGTGTCCTACACCTAAGAAAAAAAAGGATTACATTTCTCCAGTATGAGCGTAAAAGAAGGATTACATTTCTCCAGTATAAGCGTAAAAGATGGATTACATTTCTCCGATATGAGCGTAAAAATCTAGCAGTTAGTCCATAAAAACAACGGCATGAAGTAAGATGTAGTACAAATGTAAGGGAAAAAAAAATTATTCTCTTCGGCTGTAGATTTGTAGAATGTGGACGCCATCTAACACCAGATCAAGGAAACGCGAAGAGATGGTCGTTAAGTGGGGCATTCGACTGTTCATGCCGTCACAGATGCCATAAATAAATAAATGAATAAATAAATAACCCACTGACTTCACGCGACGATAAACGGACAAGACAACAGCGTTCAAGACTTCAAGAAGATGAAGGTTTCATTGTGAAAGGTGGGTGTTTTACAGATCAGTGGCAGGGTCTCGTAGAGAAACTAACAGTGGATTGCACTGGTCGGGGGAGGTGAGCTTGCTTCCTCACCTCTACCACACCATCTTGGTCGGTCGACCTCCTCCTCCTCCTCCACCACAGTATGGTCGGTCGACCTCCACCTCCTCCTCCTCCACAGTATGGTCGGTCGACCTCCACCTCCTCCTCCTCCACAGTATGGTCGGTCGACCTCCACCTCCTCCTCCTCCACAGTATGTTCGGTCGACCTCCACCTCCTCCTCCTCCACAGTATGGTCGGTCGACCTCCACCTCCTCCTCCTCCACAGTATGGTCGGTCGACCTCCTCCCCCTCCTCCACAGTATGGTCGGTCGACCTCCTCCTCCACCTCCTCCTCAGTATGTCTCTATAATAACCACCAACCACAACCCAACACACTTCGCAGTCGTCGTACTCCTCACCAACGCCGCACTACCACAACACTTCACCATCACCACCTCACCACAGGAGCATCGTTCCGTCACAACTTACCCTTACGAACATGATCTGCCGCCAGAACCAGCGCTCCTGAAGCAGTTATCAACAACCATTAACCCCCACCTTGAGTTTACAACAGGTGTGGAAACTAGCATCTAGTTGTTAGGCAGCTACAAGCACTGTTCCCGGTCATTTTCTGTTGGCACTGGCTCACACGCGAAGCTCGGCAGTAGAAAAACCCGAGCCCTGGTGTGTCAACATTACGCAAATCTTCAACGCTATGACAGTCACGTCTGCCAGAGAACAGTAGGAACACACACACACTCAGACAACAGGACTTCTTACACTGCCCGTCATCTACGAGAGGAAAGCTACAGAATGACTACCTCAAAAGTGTCGTATCTACCTCACTTCTCAGGTTTTCTTCATCTCTCGCTTCTCAAAACGCGGTTCTCCAGCCGTGTCACAACTCCCAGACGAAGGGAAAAAATTCAGCGGTCACGAGACACAAGGGGGCATCAGCTCCCGCGACTTATGACGACCAGGAACGCCACAAGAAAATCACACGCCGCGCGCACAATCGTCACCGTGAACGCATGTACGACACCACCTTCGGTACGCATCACCGCGAGGAACGCACGCATCACCACAGGCTAGCGACACACGTAGGTACTACGCACCACACGCACACCTGTGCGTCGCAGGCACACAGGCACACCCGTCAGGGAGGCAGGCACGCATATCACTGCCGCACTCGAGGCGGGCCGAGTGAGCGATTGTGTGTCGAGACTTGATGCCAGGGGGAGGGAGGGACGGACGGACGGAGGAGGAGGAGGAGGAGGTGAGGTGGTAGGAGGCGTGAGGCACAGGAGATGAGGAGGAACTATGGAGGGTGGAAGAGGGAGGAGACAGTGATAATGATGTTGAGGACTGAGGAGATATCAATATCGGGGATGGAGGGGGAACAAAGAGGAAAAGAAAGAAAAGATTCGAGGAGGAGGAGCAGCAGCAGCTATGGGATAAAGAACTTTGGAAGCGACAGAGGAGGACCTTGGAAACAAGAGAGAGACAACTGGATAAAAAGGAAAAAGAGGGTAGACGAAAACATCCACAGGACAAAGTGATGAACTAGTACAAAGAGCACCATGTAGACTGGCAAGAACAGAGAGGATGAGGAGGAACTGAGAGTGTGTGGGAAAGAAGCCGATGAGGAAACACGAGTCGGGGGGAGAGGGCGCAAAGGGGAGTAAATGAGGGCACGGTGGGAAGTGGACCACCAGAGGCGGCATCGTGAAATCAAAGTGGAAAAAATGACTGAACTCAAGATGCCCCCCGTCTCAACACTGCCCCCCGTCTCAACACTGCCCCCCGTCTCAACACTGCCCCCGTCTCAACACTGCCCACCGTCTCAACACTGCCCCCCGTCTCAACACTGTCCCCCGTCTCAACACTGCCCCCGTCTCAACGCTGCCCCCGTCTCAACGCTGCCCCAGTCGTACACCTGAACAGTGTTCAGCTGACGCACACACCCACTTACAGCCTCAATACACGTGAAGAACCAAAGTACTCAGTCAGACACCCACGGCTCAATTTTGCGACAGACGAAAGGAATCAACGAACTCTGAGAAGAGGAGCGGACAAGCGGACGAGAGGGGTATAGAAATAAGAATGAGAGGACAGGTTAAGATGAGACGTGGGTAATTAACTGGCTTGTTGAGAAGGGGTGTGTGTATGTGTGTGTGTGTGAGAGAGAGAGAGAGAGAGAGAGAGAGAGAGAGAGAGAGAGAGAGAGAGAGAGAGAGAGAGAGAGAGGCAGGCATGGACGATGAGAGGGAGAGATAAAGGAAGGGATGGTGAGGTGTGGGACATTGTGAGAACGAGTTGGGACGGAGTGGAAGAAAGACGCAGGGGGGTGGCAAGACACAAGAACTAATTAATGCTAATTAGGTCTGGTTGTTTCATCAAGGCCATTGTTTGTGGCACACACACTTTGTAGAGGTTTGTAAATGTCAATATTTTATGGCCCCTAGACTCTCTCTCTCTCTCCCTCTCTGAAAACAGTAACCACAGTTCTTTCATTGAACATCTAGTCATGTCAGCACTGTTCCTTCAAGATCCTCGGGTCGAGGAGGAGGATGAATAAAGGTGAAGCTTAGATATCTGGAAGACGAAGGGAAGAGGAGCCAGTTTTGGAAACCGTGTAGTTCTGCGGGCCACACTCTGACCGGTTCTGTACGTCACCGTGTGTCATCATGGTAGGTATCTCTATACTTGTAAGAGGGGGAACGTAAGGAAGAAGATGGGTTACGTAGCCACCCTAACAAACACCCAGTCATTCAACAAGTCGGACAGATCTACCAGTCATCAACCTTAACATTCTATTAGCCACGACAGTCAACAAATGCTTCGTTGAGTTGCACAGTCCAGAGATTCAGTTAAGCGAGATCCCCAGCTGCTCTGTCAGTCGAGTACTTAAAGTCATCCAGTCAGTGAGTTGGCCAACCAGTCACCTGAAACAGTCACTGACGTACAGCCAGTCACCTGAAACAGTCAATGACTGTTATATTGTCCCCCTGTCTCTTATCACAGATGAGGACACCTGTGCCATCCCACCCCTAGCCAGACGCCCTGTTATTCCTCAACTACCTCTTGTCATCCACTTCAACCACACACACACACCCACAACCTCACGACACACGGCAACTCATTAGAACCACAAACACTTTATCCTCACGTCGGGTCATTGTCTCCCTGAATCATGCAATCATTCCACTGGCTTCGCCTCCTCTTCTCGCTTGGCGACGCTTCATTATCTCTCATCTTCACGTTTATCTCATAAACACTTATGTGTTCCTATCAACACACACACACATACACGCCGCCGATGCATTCCTAAGGCACAATCTATTCACTAACGTCAATTCAATTCGATGTTCTTCGACTTCGTAGTACCGTTATATTCCTAGTCAATGTTTGCAATGTTTTGCCCTACGACAGAATCCCATATCCTACCATATTTTAGCACCCAATAAGAACTCAGTTTTAATTCATATGCATTCCCAACCTCACACACACACACACACACACACACACACACACAACATACACACGGTAAGTCCCATCTTCAGTGACAGAATGGAGAAGGGAATCTTGGAAAGTACTGAAAATTCTATGAGAGGCTTAAGCAAAATCTTAAAGAGCTTTATCCATACAAGATCTAAGCTCATGATAACGGTTCTCCACCTGCGTTGAAGAATCGGGCAGATATACTAGATACGGGCAGATGTACTTGCCAGGCACCTCGAAACATTTTCCAATATATACCGCTGGAGGAGGGTGTAGTGCCAAGGGAAATGGAAGAAGGCAAATATGGTCGTGCTCATCTTTAAGAGAAAAGATCGGGAGACTGCGCTCGACTAAAGACTGGCCTCTCTAACGACTTTGGTTTGCAAAACACCACCCTACGAGACCTGCGAAAAACCGAATTTACGTTAAAAGTGTAAAAAACGTTAAAAGTGTAAAGTAAATCAACCTTCTACGGTGTCGTCAGGAACTAGCAAGATCCAGAGGGGGTTAACAAAAATTGTATCAAAGTAAAGAACGATGAGTTACCCACAGAGAGAGAGAGAGAGAGAGAGAGAGAGAGAGAGAGAGAGAGAGAGAGAGAGAGAGAGAGAGAGAGAGGCAAGAGGGCATAAATTTGCTTACCGTGGAAGAGAGAAGACTGAGAAGAGACTTGATCATAACCTCCCAGTTTCGAGAGTAGTTTTATAATCAAGGGTGAACGCATCTTCGAAATATGAAACCACACGCCGTACCAAGAAGTTAACGAAACCTGTCAGAAAAGTTGTATGAAAACAACCTTTCATATGAACGAATGAAGAAAACGGGAAACCTGTACCTAGGAATGTACAACTTCTTCCTCTTAACGCACTGTACCATTATTCAAGCAAGGGCCCACCCGGGTTCGAACCTTAGCTGCAGCACCAGGTCCAGAGCCAATCCTAGCTGTTCATCAGCCTCCCCCAATCCCCCCTCGGAGCCGACCGATAAATAGTTACCTAGCTGAAGCTAATAGGAAGAGGAAAAAAGGAGGAGGAGGAGGAGGAGGAGGAGGAGGAGGAGGAGGAGGAGGAGGAGGAGAAAAAAAGGAGAAAATAAAAAGAGGAAGAAGAAAAAGTAGAAGGGTGAAGGAGGAGGGAGAGGAGGGAGGACGAGGAGGAGAAAAAAGGAGATATTAAAAATAGGAAGAAGAAAAAGTAGAAGGGTGAAGGAGGAGGGAGAGGAGGGAGGACGAGGAGGAGGAGGAGGGTGGGCGAGAAGGTTTACAGACCAGAGGTCGTTGGGGGGTTGGGTGGGTTGGGTGGGTTGGGAGGGTGGCCAGTTGTCCCCCCCCCCCCCCCCCCCCCCCTTCCGGGTGAGACAGTAGGGGCGGGCTGAGTGGCCATGTCGAGTGTCACTCCACAGTATACTTCCTCACGGCTCATACTTGTGTGGTTCTTGAGACATGGAGGAGGAGGAGGAGGAGGAGAGGAGAGGTTGAGGGGAAAAGGCTGATAATATCGGTCAAAAGACATTTCAAGGATAAAGATGAGGTATAAAAAAAAAACTGGAAAGGTACGAAAGAAGAAGAAACTGACACGACTTAAAAAAAAAAAACGGTGAAAGAAGGAACGAAGAAACCTCCTA
Source organism: Panulirus ornatus (assembly GCF_036320965.1). Classification (NCBI taxonomy): domain Eukaryota; kingdom Metazoa; phylum Arthropoda; class Malacostraca; order Decapoda; family Palinuridae; genus Panulirus; species Panulirus ornatus. The sequence continues at coordinate 10,638,202 of NC_092229.1, forward strand.
ACAGAAAACGGTGAAAGAAGGAAAGAAGAAAACTCCAGACAGAAAACGATGAAAGAAGGAACGAAGAAACCTCCAAATAGAAAACGGTGAAAAAAGGAAAGAAGAAACCTCCAAATAGAAAACGGTGAAAGAAGGAACGAAGAAAACTCCAAATAGAGAACGGTGAAAGAAGGAACGAAGAAACCTCCAAATAGAAAACGGTGAAAGAAGGAAAGAAGAAACCTCCAAATAGAAAACGGTGAAAGAAGGAACGAAGAAACTTCCAAACAGAAAACGGTGAAAGAAGGAACGAAGAAACCTCCAAACAGAAAACGCTGAAAGAGGGAACGAAGAAAACCCCTAACAGAAAACGGTGAAAGAAGGAACGAAGAAAACTCCTAACAGAAAACGGTGAAAGAAAACGGAAGTGCAAGGATCATGCAGACGAAGTTAAAAAAGAAACACAAAATACTTTCATTTGTTTTATACGACCTTAAGACTGAAACATAAGAGGAAGAATGAGATCTGAAGGAACTACTAGTAGCAGTAAGGAAGAGTTGGTACACGATCCTCCCTAACTCAAGGCTTGTTAACTTGCGCAGTTAATTATACCATGAACTGAGGAGGAAAGTTTATTTTCTTTTTATTTTCTTTTTTTAAACGCATCTTTCCTCGACTTTCTTCTTCCGTCAAGTTCGGCGACTCGGCTCTCATTCACCTAATTTCTTTTGTCTGGCTCCTGGCAAGGAGAGAACACAAGATATTTATATCCACGAAAGAAAAAAAGAAGGAAAAATTAAAAGAATGAGAAGGAATAGATGGTTTTCTGGAGGTGTTCGCGTATACTACGGTGACGGAAAACGACACACAAAGACAACAGGAACGACCATGTGGTAATGGATCATGATGAGAATATGATGATGATCCAGTGGAAACTTTTATTATCATAATGACACATTACAAAAACAAGAGCAAATACAAAGAAGCAAACAAAAGACAACCCTTAACAGTAACAACCCGAGCTAGCAACACACACACACACACACACACACACACACACACACAGACACACACACACACACACACAGACACAGACACAGACACACACACACACACAGAAATGATAACAAAATACGAAAACCATTTAATCCAGACCGAAAGTTATAGAGCAACATAGCAACAACAGGAGAACAAAAAAATAACTAGAACTTACAACATACAATCACATACCACCGAGTTAACAACATGCACGAGTCACCTCAAAATCAACCCTATAAACAGAGAAGGGGAATGTATATTCCCTGCGTGTCGTAGAAGGCGACTAAAAGGGGAGGGAGCGGGGGGCTGGAAACCCTCCCCTCTTGTTTTTTTTTTTTTTTTTTTTTTTTAATTTTCCAAAGGAAGGAACAGAGAAGGGAGCCAGGTGAGGATGTTTCCTCAGAGGCCCCAGTCCTCTGTTCTTAACGCTACCTCGCTAACGCGGGAAATGGCGAATAGTATGAAAGAAAAGAATATGTATATATATATATATATATATATATATATATATATATATATATATATATATATATAAATATATATATATATATGATTAAGACGAACCATTCCATTGTAGGAGAACGGACGCCCACTAGCGGTCCCGCAGGGAAAATGTCTAACCGAATGTTTTTTCCCGAAGAGAAAACCACGAAGGTGTCCACACACACAGGTATCCTCATTAGTGTCGTGCACGTCGCTAGCTCTCCTGCTTGTAACAAGGCCACACCACCACCTCCTCCTCCACCTCTTATATAATGATATGGAGAGGAGGGACCGGGAGGAGAGGCCCTCCTGGCTTGGATGGTCGAGGGCTGTGTGTGTGTGTGTGTGTGTGTGTGTGTGCGTATGGAGTAGTGATGAGGGGGTAGCAGTGGGTTGTTTCGTGTGGGCTGTGTGTGTGCGCGTGTTGAAGTGCGTGTATTCTTATATGTAGAGGATGCGTTATTTACGGCCCGCTGGCCCGACTTCCGTGACTTGGGTTTCCATTCGTCATCTTGAGCACGATGGGCCCAGGTTGGGTTTATTGGGACGGCCCACCCGTTCCATCGTCGTTGTTCCAAGGGTCGTACAGTCGTTAGTGTCGTCCAAGGGTCTCGTGCCGTCGTTAGTGTGCTTATCCTGTTCCTCCACTGTTGCATATACTGCAACACCGGGGATCGTCCACGTTAGTAGAAAAAACGGACACACGGAGAACTGTTCGTCATTGTCGTGTAAACAACCTCTGGTGTTGTGGAGGATCCCGGTCGAACATCCAAGACGACTATGGTTCGTGATGCACGACTGTCTCCCCCAGAAAAGCCCTCTCCTGACCCACCAGACCAGCACGATCTATTAGGATTTTAGCCTTAAGGACGCCACTCTGGGATTGAGATCCCCCAATCATCCCCGTAGAACCTCCTCGAAGACGGCCTTTATCCTTCCCGATCCTCGCCCGTCGATTTCAGCTTCCACAAACCCCCCCCAGATACCGGGGTTCATATCGAGGCTCGGTTTCCATTCCTCTCCATAGCCATTCCAACCCACCCACCCCCACACACACCCACCCATCCCCGCTCGTGTATATATATCCCTATTCCTTGCACAGCCCTTAGAAGTAGCATCTACGTCCCTTAAAGTGTCGAGGACCCTAAATCATTTTCTAAGCCTCTGAAAACGCGACCCTAAATATCTTTCAGTGCACCTTAAGCCTCCACGTCCCTGAAAGAGTTTACTCATCCCTGAAAGTCTCCACGCCCCCCCCACCAAAAAAAAAAAAACTCTGCCCTGACATACTCTCGACGCCCCAAAACCACTTTCCGTGCTCCTAAAAATGAGTTAAATATTCGAACCAGTTTCGACGGCCCCTGGGATAGTCTCCAAGCTCCTAAACCAGTTTCCGCGTGTGAAACTAGTCGCTCGGTTAGTTTTCGCGTCCCTTTAAAACAGTCTTCAAGCCCTGGGCCAGCTTCCGTGCCTGTGAAGAGGTCGTGGATGCAACTGCTACACTGGGAAGCATTTAAGACACATGGCAACTGTTACGGCTTCCGAGGTCCCTGAAATGATTCCCACGTCTTGCAATGACCGACCATCAAACGTCCTTGAATAAGCTTTTTCATCATGGCATCTGACCTGTCCATTCAGGGTCAAGATAAAAGGGCCAGGCCATCCCTACTAAGGGTCGTACCTTCCGAGTTTTCAAGGGTCGTGTCGTCGTGCTCAAGAGGACAGGATAAGCAGTCCCCTCCTCCCTCCCTCCCATACACTCAAGCCCGTGGTATAAACTCTCCTCCAGTAAATCTGGAGCCACTCAGGGTCTTCAGCTGAGCCACTGCGCGCCGCCCTCAGTGATCCAGTCCCCTCCGGCGTGAGGCAGACGGTCGTGGAGGCGAAGCGACAAGGGGGAAGAGAGAAAATGAGGAGGAGGAGAAGGAAAGGAAGAAAAGTGAGGGAGGGAAAGATGCGGAGGCCGTGAGGATCAGGAGAGGCAAAGATATGAGGTGGTCGTGGAGGCGAAGCGACGGGGGAGAGAGAGAAAATGAGGAGGAGGAGGAGAAGGAAAGGAAGAAAAGTGAGGGAGGGAAAGATGAGGAGGCCGTGAGGATGAGGAAAGGCAAAGATATGAGGAGGTGGTGGTGGAGTAGAAAGAAGTACGAGGCTTAGTCAAGGAGGCGGAGGCGCTGGTGGTGACGATAGGATTCAGTTGGGCAGGTTAGACGACAGACAGGAGACACGATCTAGGAGTCACTAAGGAAGAGTAAGGACAGACAGGAGACACGATGTATTTGTCAGTGAGTTAGAGTAAGGATAGACAGGAGACGGGATCTATTAGTCAGTAAGGAAGAGTAAGGATAGATAGGAGACGGGATCTATTTGTCAGTAAGGAAGAGTAAGGATAGATAGGAGACGGGATCTATTTGTCAGTGAGTTACAGTAAGGATAGACTGGAGACGGGATCTATTTGTCAGTAAGGAAGAGTAAGGATAGATAGGAGACGGGATCTATTTGTCAGTGAGGAAGAGTAAGGACAGACAGGAGACACGAACTCTCTGTCAGTGAGGAAGAGTAAGAACAGACAGGAGACACGATCTCTCTGTCAGTAAGGAAGAGTAAGGATAGACAGGAGACACGATCTATTTGTCAGTGAGGGCGAGTTAAGCGAGACAGAAACAGGACAAAAACACGAGAAACAGACTCCACAATATAAAAGAAAGAACTGTCAACTACGCTAACACATGAGAGAGGAGGATTATGAAGGGACAGATTCCAACCCGAGGGAGAGAGCTTTAGGGCAGAGTACGGTAGAGCAAGGTAAATGGGAGTACATGGGGAGACAACCAGGTAACAGAAGACCTCTTTGGTTTACACCGAGGGAACGGGAGCACCGAGTAGTACAAGAGATATTGCCAGTGACCAGGCGATCTGATGGCTTAAAAAGGTGACCTTCTGGAGGAGGACAGTAATAGTACCCTTAATTCCTAAACAGGTGAATGAAGCTCGAGTGAGGGACAAGGGTGAAATGGACTAGTCTATATTAAGCCAGTCCTGAATCAAGGCAAGATGATGCACTATGGCAGGATAGGCGAAGGTTATAAGGTTAAGATTAGGTTCTATGGAATCGTTTAACCACTCCGTCCTAAACGCAGGATAGATACACCTCTATACATTTTCTTTTCAGATGGAACGCTGTATTGTTTTTTCTTTTTAGCACACGGTTGCAGCAACAATATGGCCACAGTGCAACTGCAGATGAAAGGGATGCAGAGCTTCATCACTCCACACACACACACACACACACCGATGTTTGCCACGGCTTACTACGGTGCCTGCAATTTCCAGGTGCTTAAAATTTACATATGACCGTTTACACACACACACACACACTCGTTTACAGTTCCATCCCCCCCCCCCCCCCAAAGATTTACAGATTAATGCATCACCTGTTCCATTTCCCGTATCAACGTGCGCAATTCAATTCACAGGCTTAGTACACTGGGAGTATGGAACCTTTAGCTATGCTTTTCTCGTAATTTCCAGCTTCGTGGACGTGTTCTCGACCAGCGACTTTGTGGACGTGTTCTCGAACCAGCGACTTCGTGGACGTGTTCTCGAACCAGCGACTTCGTGGACGTGTTCTCGAACCAGCGACTTCGTGGACGTGTTCTCGAACCAGCGACTTCGTGGACGTGTTCTCGAACCAGCGACTTCGTGGACGGGTTCTCGACCAGCGACTTCGTGGACGTGTTCTCGAACCAGCGACTTCGTGGACGTGTTCTCGAACCAGCGACTTCGTGGACGTGTTCTCGAACCAGCGACTTCGTGGACGGGTTCTCGACCAGCGACTTCGTGGACGTGTTCTCGACCAGCGACTTCGTGGACGTGTTCTCGACCAGCGACTTCGTGGACGGGTTCTCGAACCAGCGACTTCGTGGACGTGTTCTCGACCAGCGACTTCGTGGACGGGTTCTCGACCAGCGACTTCGTGGACGTGTTCTCGACCAGCGACTTCGTGGACGTGTTCTCGACAACCAGACGATACGATCTAGACCTGTAAATCTAACTGTAAATCTCAATCAACGACGACCAGGTTTACCTAACCACAAAGGCCATATCGTAGATACAAATGCCGTTCAGCGACGGGTTTTCCAAGCCTCTTCAGATCGGCATTAACCCGAGCAATAATTCAGGGTCGGAAGACCAGGTCCTGTTGCGAGAGGCCAGGCTGCATGTGGAACTTCTTTCGACAGCTGAATAGAAACTTTCCCTCGAAGAGCTGAAAAAAAAGAATCTTTCCCCCGAAGAGCTAAAAAAAAAAAAAAACTTTCCCCCGAAGAGCTAAAAAAAAAAGAAACTTTCCCCCGAAGAGCTAAAAAAAAAAGAAACTTTCCCTCGAAGAGCTAAAAAAAAAGAAACTTCCCCCGAAGAGCTAAAAAAAAGAGACTTTCCTCCGAAGAGCTGAAAAAAAGAAACTTTCCTTCGACAGACCAAATACTTTAGAATGTCTCAACCCTGCATTCACAGCAAGGAGCCTTGTGTGAATGTCTCGGGTGCCACGGACTAATGGTAGATCAGGTCATGGACTCAAAAGATCGGAGATGGATAAAGACCTCCTCGTCTGGGATTCCCAGATCCGGAGCCGATCCTTCGACAAGGGCGTGTCCTGTGAGGGGATGTGCACACACACACACACACACACACACACAGACACACACACACACACACACACGAGTCTTGGGTTTCACTAATCGCTACCTTCCACAGGAAGGTAAACCACACAAGCCTATACGAAGCATCAGCGTCGGTCTTTGGCTACAAGGCTTTTTGTCCACTGTGGGTAGTATGACAGCCAAAATTATAATGGTTATTATCTAGCTGGACGCTGCATAGTATGTTAGTCACCTGTGCATTGTCCTTCTCCTGTACAGGTAATCCACATATCTACACCTCGAAGCTACTCGGGTAACGATTAAAGCAAGATCATACATATTGACCTGTTTCATATCAACATTCCCAGGGATCTATTACACATGTTTTGCATTCGCACCGCAAAATCTGTGTTGGTATGTGAAGCCACCCACACTTATGGCACAATGGCTAAGGTATCAACTTTCTTTTGCTTTTTCCCCACTCGAAATTAAGTTTTAAAAGGTGCCTGAAGGTTGAAATGATCAAAATCCAAATCTCTCTCTCTCTCTCTCTCTCTCTCTCTCTCTCTCTCTCTCTCTCTCTCTCTCTCAATGGTTCGTACAGCCCTACCTCTGGCTCCTCCTCCTCCATCATGGGAGCCTCTCGTAACACGTCAACTGTTCGACGCCTCATGTGTAGCCTACACAGGCTCTGTCACCAGTACGGCCCTTAAGTGGAGTCTACCCACCAACCTACGTAGGGTTCCCTCAAAGGTACGATTCCTAAGGCGATGCCCACACCTTGCTGCCTAGGCTCTATTAAATGGCATGGCACTCAACTGGAGCCTACTCAGGCTCCATTAAATGGCATAGCACTCAACTGGAGCCTACCTAGGCTCCATTAAATGGCATAGCACTCAACTGGAGCCTACCTAGGCTCCATTAAATGGCGTGGCACTCAACTGGAGCCTACTCAGGCTCCATTAAATGGCATAGCACTCAACTGGAGCCTACCTAAACTCCATTAAATGGCATAGCACTCAACTGGAGCCTACCTAGACTCCATTAAATGGCATAGCACTCAACTGGAGCCTACCTAGACTCCATTAAATGGCATAGCACTCAACTGGAGCCTACCGAGGTTTCTTTAGCCTGTGTTCCACGGTGTATCCTCACCAGCAGCAGCAGCTCCAGTTCCCTAAAACTTTATCTAATCTTATTAATCTTTACGTCAGCAGCGACCCTGAGTGGCACAGCACGTCAGCGAGGACTGGAATGCAGTGACCTTGGGTGGCACAGTACATCAGCAGTGACCTTGGGTGGCACAGTACGTCAGCAGTGACCTTGGGTGGCACAGTACGTCAGCAGTGACCTTGGGTGGCACAGTACGTCAGCAGTGACCTTAGGAGGCACAGTACGTCAGCAGTGACCTTGGGTGGCAGAGTACGTCAGCAGTGACCTTGGGTGGCACAGTACGTCAGCAGTGACCTTGGGTGGCAGAGTACGTCACCAGTGACCTTGGGTGGCACAGCACGTCAGCAGTGACCTTGGGTGGCACAGCACGTCAGCAGTGACCTTGGGTGGCACAGTACGTCAGCAGTGACCTTGGGTGGCACAGTACGTCAGCAGTGACCTTGGGTGGCACAGTACGTCAGCAGTGACCTTGGGTGGCACAGCACATCAGTGGTGACCCGCAGACGCAATAGCAATCCCACATCACAAACCATACCTGATGACCTGGTCAGCCAGCCCCTCACGTGGCTCAAGTAATCGAACCTGTGGCCACATCTCAACTCGATAGATAAAAAAAAAAAAGAGAAAAATAATAATAATAACATCGTCAGTGCTCAACCCACAACTCCAGCTCATAATCCTATCAAAACAGATACTAAATCCTAAGATTTAAGAGATGTGATCCCAGCGGGAAGCGAGGTCATCAGTTAATTCATGAGGGATTCGACTCCATCAGAGATGCGATCAAAACAGCGCGGTACAACACGATCGAAATAATCTGAAACCACACAGGGAAGATCTGAGGCTCAGACTAACATCTTTGGGAAGAAAGCTTTACAATATGGAAGGTCATATTTCAAGATAATTTTAAATAGTTTTAATATATATATATATTCCTACGAGTCCACGGGGAAATGAGACGCGGTAAGTTCCCAAGTGCACTTTCGTGTAATAGTCACACCATCAGGGGAGACACAAGAAAAAATAATAGTCAGTTGATATATATATATATATATATATATATATATATATATATATATATATATATACACAAAATCACGGCCTCAGCTGTTCTGATCAGTTTCTTAGGGTTTCTAATTGGGTTCAAACCCTCCAACATGGCGATAAAACCCTTGGGCAAGAAGTACGATCCTTGGGCAAGACGGTACGATCCTTCAGTACGACGAAAGGACCCTCTGACATACCCTGCACGACAACACGACCCCTTAGGGTATGACTGGCTTTCAGGTCTTCGCCGCAACCATACGGATCAGACGAAAAGAAAAGGCCATCTTGAACCCCCCACCCAAAAAAAAAAAAAATATATATATATATATATATATATATATATATATATATAGCACAGTTGTGCTCGAGGTGATGATAAGACGATAAGATACGAGAGTACAACGCCGTGACCACGCCACCTCTCGACGCACCTCAGCATCAAAAATAAAATCAGGCCGTTTCGAACCCCCCATCTCTTGGCAAACTACAGACAGACACCTTCCAGTACCTGCTATGTTTGTGAAGACCAGAGGGGAAGTGCCTTTAGAGAGTGGAGTACTGCGATTTTAAGGGGGAATGGCAACAAAAATAGGGTGTACAGAATTACGCAAAAGAGAGGAAGAGGAGGAGGAGGAGGAAGAGGAGGAAGGGTGAGGGCAGATGTAATTGTTGGGCAACTGAAAAGGAGAATGAACTCATCATCAGCTCAGTGAACCCTACCTAATTCAAGCTAATCATATGCCAAAGGAATTAGGGATGATGAGGAACAGAGACCTCTGCCCACCATCAGAGAGAGAGAGAGAGAGAGAGAGAGAGAGAGAGAGAGAGAGAGAGAGAGAGAGAGAGAGAGAGAGATTCACATCTAGAGAGACAGCAGAACAGAGAAACGAACAAATGTTACCAGAATCCACCTTAAGTTATCTTAACAAAGGATGTGTCAGAGTTTACGATTTCAATTCTTCACGTTTTTCACTTTCTGAAACAATAATAATAAAAAAAAAACGCACATTTAGCCGGTACGAGACTAGCGAACGTACACACAAAGACCTACAAAAGGCACACACACACACGCTCACATACATATAAACTATTTGTTCTTAAACTACTTCCTCTTAATATCACCTAAAGATAAACGTGTATAAAGATCAGACTCTTCATCAACACCGGTGAAGTTTTTCTCTGATCTTACACAGGAAAAACAAAAAAAAAAGTCTTGTTCAAAATATATATATATATATATATATATATATATATATATATATATATATATATATATATATATATATATATATACGTATACTCTCCCTTTTAGCTTTAGGCCCTTATTAGGCATTTTTACCCGTGTGTGTGTATATATATATATATATATATATATATATATATTATCCCTGGGGATAGGGGAGAAAGAATACTTCCCACGTATTCCCTGCGTGTCGTAGAAGGCGACTAAAAGGGAAGGGAGCGGGGGGCTGGAAATCCTCCTCTCGTTTTTTTTTTTTTTTTTTTTTTTTTCCAAAAGAAGGAACAGAGAAGGGGGCCAGGTGAGGATATTCCCTCAAAGGCCCAGTCCTCTGTTCTTAGCGCTACCTCGCTAATGTGGGAAATGGCGAATAGTATGAAAAAAAAAAAAAAAAGAAATATATATATATATATATATATATATATATATATATATATATATGTAAAGTAGGGCAGCCTCAGCTTACAAGAGCCTATGGAAATATAACTATGGACAAGCCTGGGTGTAGAATGCGTGGGATGATCTCAACATGCCACCGTGTCGACAGGGTCTGCCCGCCTCAGCTGCCGGCACGCGTACGTCCACAGTCTGTCTAGAATCCTGTCTAAACGTAGGCTTCCTCCCCCTGTATGACCATCCCCTTACCACACTCACTCCCTCACTCCCTCCTCCTCACACCGAGTGCTGGCTCCCACGTCCATCACCGACACTATCACCTTCCTTGAGGACTGCCTTCAAGACACATCAGTCATGAAGGAGACCGAAGGAAAAAAGTGAAAAATATGTAGACAAAAATTTGACACTATATCGATAATGAATGAGATCGTTAGAATATATGTTATAAGCGAATATATGGATTATGAAAGTATATACAAGCGAATATATATGGATATATGAAAGTGAAAAATAAATGTATCAAGTAAATCAACACTGAAAAATTCATCGAGTAAACAAATGGTGAGGGAGTAATTAAGGTCAAAGGTCATACATGCAATGAGGATGTGAACGGCCTTTGAATTATTCATGAGCACCGGAGGAAAAAGAGGAGTCGACTGGTGGTTTACGTAACTCGACACTTGACGACCCTGGCAGTCGACAGACCAAGAACCTAAACCACCACCCAAACGTTTAACACTGGCCGATTGGTTCACTACCCTACGTGAAACTTGACGTTCCGCGCGCAAGCCTTCCTAATACGTAGATCTACCGATGATCACCAGATGGCATGGTGGCTCGTCTTTTGCTTCTCAAGCTCCGTGAGAGACAGCTTTGGCTGACTGACGGGATCGACCAGACAGTTTTGGCTGACTGATGGGATCTACCAGACAGTTTTGGCTGACTGATGGGATCGACCAGACAGTTTTGGCTGACTGATGGGATCGACCAGACAGTTTTGGCTGACTGATGGGATCGACCAGACAGTTTTGGCTGACTGACGGGATCGACCAGACAGTTTTGGCTGACTGACGGGATCTACCAGACAGTTTTGGCTGACTGACGGGATCGACCAGACAGCTTTGGCTGACTGACGGGATCTACCAGACAGTTTTGGCTGACTGATGGGATCGACCAGACAGTTTTGGCGGACTGATGGGGTCGACCAGACAGTTTTGGCTGACTGATGGGATCTACCAGACAGTTTTGGCTGACTGATGGGATCGACCAGACATTTTTGGCTGACTGATGGGATCTACCAGACAGCTTTGGCTGACTGACGGGATCGACCAGACAGTTTTGGCTGACTGATGGGATCTACCAGACAGTTTTGGCTGACTGATGGGATCGACCAGACAGTTTTGGCTGACTGATGGGATCTACCAGACAGTTTTGGCTGACAGATGGGATCGACCAGTCACTCCAGAGGAAGGGTGAACGGCTGGCTCGAACGATCGACCGAGTCGAAGTTCTATCACGGAATAGGTCATGGCGAGTGGTGGGGATGATGGTTGGCGGGCGGTCTGGACTGCTTCAGCATTTTAAAAGTGGAGAATTCGTCTACTACTCTGAGGAAACACTACCAAAAAAACTAAGTTCATTTTTTTCGAAAGTTCATTTTTCTCGACACGAAGGTAGTTCAACAACATTTCTAACTTTGCTTAAGACACCAGCCACCCTAAAGGGCCACTGTAGGCTCTAACACAGTCTTCGAGGTTATTTTCCATATGGTTTTAAGAGGGAAGATTCAGAAATCTTGACAGACCAAAAAAAAGAAGAAATAAACCACAGAACCAAGGCATTCTTCCCGATTTGTTTACACATGGTGTCAAACACCTTAGGTGATCATGCTTTGCAATAATCTACCTGACTTGACCACTTGTCACTTTGCTCACGCGTCTACACCTCTACACCTAACTTTAACAACAGACAACTTTCTGGGAAAAATGTTACCACTTCTCATAAAACTGTATTCCCAACCCCCATCTCACGAGGGAGCGACACGACCAGCAGCAACCGGGCCCTTTTGTCTACCAACCAGACAGTAGTAGATTGGTGCCCTCTCACGGCTCGAAGGACTTTTAAGAGTGGAGGAAAGGATGAAGGGAGGGGGGGAGGTCGTGTCGTCCCCAAGCGATCCACCCGGGAGATAGGAGGATCGAACAGACGACCTCAGGGTCTGGAGGCGAATGTTATAACCTTCGGGTCGCCACCACAAAGACGCAGTAATTTTGAGGTTATCATCCATCCCTTCAGCTGAGCCTCTGCCTCAATCCCAACACGTCTGATTCAACCCCTTTAAACTTTAGCCTTACCCCATTCTCACCCCTTCTAAACACAAAACTCTTTCCTTCTACCATTATCTTTTGTTATATTTCCTAAACCCATTCCTCTCTCCCATAACTACTCCTATCTCAAATACATCTCCCCAACCCTAACCCTCCCCATGTAACTCCTAATACCAAAACCCACTCCTCCATAATGCCATAACTTACTCCATCTATTATCAAATCCTTCCCTTTATGTTTTTTCCTGTTCCCTTGACCCCATGTTCCTTTGACCCCTTACATACACACGAACCTTTCCCCACATTAATCCATTCCACTACAACTTACCCCTCCCAGAACATGGATTCCTTTTTCTAAATAAAACATCTCTTTCTAACCTAATATTCCAGCCTTTTCATTTAAACTTGAATCAAACCTCAACCCTCATTCTCTCTCTCTACCCTCCACGAACACCACTTTCCTGCCATTCCTAATCACAAATATTCCCCTTTTTTTTCCTATAATAATCGACATGGCACACAGAAAAGCCTCGATCATGGCCATCTCGGGTGCAAATGAAACAGGGCGGGGAAAACAGTGGGGGGGAAAATAAATAAGAAATCCTTCGATGTTCCGAGACCCGACGATCAAAGACATAAGAAGAATGAAGGAAGAGAGAAAGAACATAATGATACAGCTTTTGCACGGCAATAAGAGGACGTTCTATTCCACGTGGCAAAAATTTCTTAAAATCCCCCATATTTCCTCATCTCCCCAAACTCCCAGTTTTCCTCATCTCGTCTATTCCCCAAATTCACCCCTAAATTTCCCACTAACACCCCATTATTCCCTGTCTCTCCTTCACCCCATTTCGCATTCCCCTTCCCCTGATCACATCATCAATATCATAACCCCCCTCCCTCAAACAAAAATAATTACTTGTATAATACTCTATGAAGTGGTCCATCTCTCGGGAATTCATGGCAGAATTGCTTTTCATTTTCAAAACCACACTTGCGATCGGTGGAACGGGTGTGTGTGTGTGTGTGTGTGTGTGTGTGTGTGTGTGTGTGTGTGTGTGTGTGTGTGTGTCTGTCTGTCTGTCTGTCTGTCTGTCTGTTGGCTGGTTGATTAGTTTAATGGGAATTTCCTCTTTTTTTTTTATTTCAGGCACATTTACGACATAACGTTTCTAAAATTCCCCCCCCCCTCTCTCTCTCTCTCTCTCTCTCTCTCTCTCTCTCTCATTGGACGACAATGTTGTCAGCTACTGTCAAGTCAGTCGCGACCAGGGCATTCGATGGCTCCCCCCCCCTGACATCCCAGGGTCGTCAGCCCCTCGTCTTCTTGAACCACCTTGTGACGTCAGACGCTCGCTGGACGTCGGTGACGATCGCCCTCAAAACAGCCAATCCCCAACCCACGTAAAAACACTGCATTAAGGCCTTAGTTCTCCCGTGATGTCCCTGATTATGGCCATTACGTCTGGTCTACACAAACTGTGAGTGGTCGTGTTCGTCTCCTCCCCTTACACCTGAAAATTCCAATCATCATCTACTTTTGGAAGGACTGTTACTACTATTCCACGCAATGCTCCTTCAGACTCTCTTCGCCAACGGGAGCGACAGAATGATCTCTGAGGTTGTCCACGCGTTGTGTACGCCGCCACAACCACCCTCATTACGGTCAGCATCTGTGCCATTAAAGTACTGTGCCACCATTCTAATACGAACCATCTACAACCCCCTACAGACTTCAGTATGTCCCCAGGTTTCGGTGAATCCATAACAAGCAGAAGTCTCTCTCTCTCTCTCTCTCTCTCTCTCTCTCTCTCTCTCTCTCTCTCTCTCTCTCTCTCTCTCTCTCTCTCTCTCAAGTTCCAAGGAGCTACGTCTTTTTGTCAAATCGGGTCTCCAATGGCCCAACTCGTTCAATTATCTAAGTTTCCAGGGTTTTTTTTTTTTTCAAAGTCGAGTATCCACTATCGGTTTTTCTTCAAAAGGCACATCTGTTGGTACCTTATCGCGCTTGGGTGAAGTGTTCAAATGTCGGGTTCGAACCCGCGCAATCAAATGTCGGGTTCGAACTCGCCCTATCACAAATGTCGGGTTCGAACTCGCCCTATCAACTGTCGGGTTCGAAAACTCCAACAACCCCCAACCTTCTCGTTGTCACAACCCCAACCTTTCAGTTGTCACCTGGCCTCAATGTGTCTGATGGAGCTATAACTCTACAGTCCTCACCCTGCAGCTCGCCTTCCGTCTCCACCCTCAACACCGCCAATTACTTGACCGGCAACATCTTCGTCCACCCTTGAACTGCACGGTTTTCCAGTCACTTTTTCTTCCCCTCCTTAACGAGCCATTTGCGACTTCTACACCTCCAGGTCGTCATGTGGACCACCACACACCACCCATTTTCGGTACCACACCGCCCATTTCTGGGGGGTACTTGGATCAATTCACAGGCACCCACCCACCCATCATACACCTCCTCGCCTCCAGGTCGTCATGTGGACCACCACACACCCATTTTCGGTAGAAGACCGCCCATTTCTGGGGGGGTACTTGGATCAATTCACACCCACCAACCATCCCCCACAGGTATCAGACACCCTATAAGGGTTTGGGTAAGAGAGGAAGGAAGGAAGGAAGGAAGGAAGGAAGGAAGGGAGGAAGGATGAAGGAGAGGGGGGACCTGCGTTGCCATGGGGACTCCCTGGCACGTGCGTGCGACATGTCATGTCTTACAGTACAGTAGCTGGTAAACACCACCTCCCACCACCTCACCATCACCCCTCTAAACCGCGAGTGTGCCGCAAGTATGCAAATACACGAGAGACTTCTGACTTAAGCAAGTATGACCCCCTCGCAGATCAACCCGTCGAGGCGAGCGAGGTACGTACGTGCGTACGAGAGAGAGAGAGAGAGAGAGAGAGAGAGAGAGAGAGAGAGAGAGAGAGAGAGAGAGAGAGAGAGAGAGAGAGAGAGACAGAGAGAGAGAGAGAGAGAGAGAGAGAGAGAGAGAGAGAGAGACAGAGAGAGAGAGAGAGAGACAGAGAGAGAGAGAGAGAGAGAGACAGAGAGAGAGAGAGAGAGAGAGAGAGAGAGAGAGAGAGAGAGAGAGAGAGAGAGAGAGAGAGAGAGAGAGAGAGAGAGAGAGAGAGACTGAGAGAAACGTGTCCGATCGTAAACTACTGACAAAACATTGTTAATTCTTGCATGAAAACAGACTTCTGTGTGTCCACCTCCCCACACACACACACACACACACACACCAGACAAAAGGGTTGCTGACGCTTGAGGTGTTTGTTTCAGAGGGCTTGCTGAAGTGGCCAACTAACCTTATCAGAGAAACCCGGTGACGTCACTGATACGATTGGCTGGTAGCCGGTGACGTCAAAGTTTTGTCTCAAGGGGAATGGCTAAAGTGTCCCAGCTGGCCAATCAGGGATATTCCTGTGACATCACTGATGCTGGACGGTTGGCTGCCCGCCGGTGACGTCAGAACTCTCAAAGGAGATCAGCTCAACCAATCGGCGACACTTTGAGACGTCAGTGATGCTGGACGGGTAGTTGGTTGGCTGGTTGGACGTCGGTGGCATCATAGGTTTCAGTGTTGCAGCTGTCTGCTTATCTTTTAACCCCGAGCGCGTCCTGAGACGAGAGATAACAGACAAAAAAAAAGATTCCCTTGCTTAGCTCACACACACAAACACACACACACACACACACACACACACACACACACACCCACAGGGGCACGCACACACTCCTCCTTGGAAGAGAGACGAGTGAGGGGTGGCCTGATCACAACCTTTAAGTTCTTACAACGGATCGATGGCCTGAACAGTGAACATTTCTTCGAGGGATAAAAGAACACAACAACGAAAGATTATAACTTAAAATCAAACGAGAAACTTGTAAAAAAAAATTGTAAATAAGTATTTTTCACAGTATACAAGAGTTGTACGTCAATGGAACATAATAACTGAGGACATGGTTACCGCAGACACCATACGTAAATGGAAAAAAATAAGAAGTTCTTGACAGCAGAACATGTTCAAGAGATGACAGCTCCCCTCCCCAGCACACAACACCATTAGGGGACAACATGCACCACAAGAAAAGTAGATGAGGGGAAAATGCAACATCATGATGATACGAGAAAAATCCCCCCTCTCTTCCCTCACCCTCAAACATACCAATTACCCTCATTCAACCCATGAACACAATGAGGCGAGCAAGACACCTACGTGATCACAACGCAGTCAGCAGACCTCCTTCTCTCTCTCTACCCTGTGTAAGCTCTTGCTCTCACTCGGTAGCATCAGGACGGCGCTGTGTGCACACCGACAGGCACTACGCGTCGCCCTCTCGAAGGGGGAGTGCTCACACTCCGGTGACAACAAGAGATGAAGTAACTCTTCGCAACACGCCTTTAGGGAGACCCTTTCTGGCCTTAACATTCTGAGGTGGGGGACAGTGATGCTCTACGGGCATTGCCTTTATGAAAGAGGGAGAGAATGGATGGAGGCAAGAGGGAGGAGGGAGAGTGGGATGGGAAAGAATAGAGAGAGGTGAGGTGGGGATGAGGGAGCGAGGGAGGAGGATAGTGAGACAGATGGTAGGTGAGGAGGAAAGAAAAGATAAATGCTAAGGAATGGGACGTGACACGGGTTAAGGAACATCCAGCATGTCACAATTCTTCCCTATCCTTCCCGCTGACTTTCCCTTCCAACCCTGCTTTCCCCTTCCTCCTCTTCCTCCTTTCTTCCAGCATATTTAAACAGCAAGGTCAGCCTCGGGGGAGAATGAGGACAGAAGTTTTGGTAACAAGAGCCTCCACTCAGATTCTATTACACCTCAGTTGAGGGCCTTCTATACTAGTCTCTCTCTCTCTCTCTCTCTCTCTCTCTCTCTCTCTCTCTCTCTCTCTCTCTCTCTCTCTCTCTGAGCAAAGTTTACCATTTATCATGCGATCCATAACGAATGAGCCATCATTAGTTCAACCTCTCCAACCTAAACCTCGCCATCAGTCGATTCAATACGGGCTAAGCTTCGCCATTTTCAAACAGATTCGCCAGCTGGCGAGCCTAATATTATGACGATGATTCTCTCTGCTGTCAGCCAGATTTCTTCACCTGCATATGTATAAAGTGAACAGGGTCAGAACTTGGTCATTTTCTCGCAGCTGTTTGTAAGCAAGGTCTCATTCTACACGCTCTTAAACACTCGAGGGATAGCATATACACATATGCTGCAGAGATGGTTTACACACACACACACACTCGCACTCCAGGGATGGTTTACGCACCTACATTCCAGGGAAGGTCTTTACAATCCCCCTACACTCCCTGAACTCCCATGAATGCCCTTTAAACTCCCTTACGCTTCCCGGAAACGTACACTTAACAGAGGTTATTTACTCTAGTTTATCATCCAAGAATGGCCTTTAAACTCTTAAGTTACTATCCAAGTAATGGTCTCTACTTTTTCTCTTTCTCACCCTCTAGGAATAGTCTTTACACTTACACCTCAAGGATGGTCCCTCCTTCCCCATGTCCAGTCCTCACTCTCTCGTATATCCGAGAAATATCATTTCGTATTCCTTTTAGAATTCCAGGACGGCCTCCGTCAATCTGGAGACTTCTGGCGTGAGACTCTATCACTTCTTCTTCTTCTTCTGGCCTGGACTCGACGTGGATTTTAAACCATATTTTTGTTTTACTTTTTAAGAAAGTTTTTGCCTAAGTTCCATTGATGGTTTCATTACTCTACCTCGATCTGTTTATTTTCCTTTTTGGCTTTTCTCCCACACCGAAGGAATAACGCCCATATCTAACAAAGCCTCAACGATGCTGAGCACACACACCGAATCTTTCCAAGAGGGTCTGAATTGAACATTCTCCTCTTCACAAACCAGGTATTTTCCATCACCAGTCACATAACTCCATAAAAAAAAGATCTTCAACCCTTTTCATTCACAACACTAGGTACCCAAGACCTCAGTACGACCCTCTATTGCCATTTTACCCACTGTCGTATTCACGTTACCCAACATCTATACTCGAACCCTTGCGTCAAAAGTGTCGACACATGCACTCTGCTCCTCCCAAAACACTTACAGGGAAGGAGTGCAAATGATTGGGAGATGCACAAGAGGA
This sequence comes from Panulirus ornatus, assembly GCF_036320965.1. NCBI lineage: Eukaryota > Metazoa > Arthropoda > Malacostraca > Decapoda > Palinuridae > Panulirus > Panulirus ornatus. The sequence continues at coordinate 10,656,670 of NC_092229.1, forward strand.
AGCGGCAGGGAGGTAAAGAGGAAGGTGCAGGGGTTGAAAAAGAGAGCATGTGAGAGTTGAGGTGAGCGAGTATCATTAACCTTTAGGGTAAACAAGATACTTTAGAAGGAGGTAAATAATGAACGAAAAACTAGAGAACAAATAGGATCATCGGTGAAGGCGGCAGGTGGGGGAAGCAGTAACAATTAGTGATGGAGTGGAGGAGATCATGCGCGAGTATTTTGAAGGATTGCTGAACGTGTTTGATGATAGAGCGGCAGTTAATAGGGTGTTCGGGTTGGGGTGGTATGCGAAGAGAGTCCTGGAGAATTGTCTGGTGAAAGCCATACGAAAGATGAAATGTGGAAAGGCGGCTTTGAACGGATGGTTCTGCTGTTGAATTTATTAGGAAAGGGGGTGACTGTGTTGTTGATTTGGCTGGTTAGGATTTTTTATGTG